>NC_031953.1:726110-734871 GCF_000303195.2 Fusarium pseudograminearum CS3096 | reverse complement strand
CTTTAATTGCTACCTTTTCTTTAATAGGATATTTTCTTTAATTAGTACATTTTCTCTAGAGAGTCAATTGATCTAGTCTAGTGCTTCTGTCACTCTACAGCAGGCTATTAGCATGTTTCCGCCTGTCGCAGGTGGATGAGTCATTGGCATGTTGGCATGTTAGGTCGTTAACTGTTTCCGAATATTGCAAGTTACTTCCAACCTCAATTGTTTAATATTATAACTGTCTCAAAGTCCTAAAGTATTAAGCCGACCGAAGCTATGCCCCGGTTAAAAGACTGCCGATTGTGAGCCTAGCATGTGTGGCTAACGCTATGTGAATGAGTCGATGGAAATAAACGTCAAGGAACCGGGCCAGGTCACTAACCCTCATAGAAATGAATGAATGGTCTTCTGCTTTTTTTTGGAAATATTATCTTGTCTGCTGCGTTCTGTGATAATATCTAAGATTGTCGTCAATTTAAGTGCGGGTCTAGACTCCATAACAATCCACTGTCTTACTATCCGTCATCATACCTAACTCGCCCGATGAAACGACACTACTGGGGTGGCACTGTCACAGGCCAATAAACAAGTGAGTGATTTCTGGATCGGGTAATTGTATTGAATCCTAGATCCTGTCTATGTAAGCACTAGTCACAGTGCTTGAAACGTTTATTTGAAGATGGAAACCTTATCATCAGGCATTGAATCCTAGCAAATAAGACGCCAAATACAATTGTCAGTACTACTAGTTGTTGCTCTGATACATATAATACAATTTCTTCTTATCTTGCATTTGGAAAGTATTGAACATCTTCACGTATCACTATCGTAACAGCCAGGAGGTTATGTATGAGGCTAACTATGCATGCTCATTATTAGTGTGGTAGTAGACAAACTATCAGCTCTCAAGCATCTTGACGATGGAGGCTGTAGTTGAACGAAACTGCTAATAGATGAATTCCACTTATCCTTGTGGAATCTTGGCTCTTAGATAATCTCTAATAGCTTCCAGAATGATGATATCAGATCGCGCGTGCTCTTCCATTTTGGCGAGCGCTCTGACTTGACTTTGCGATGTAAAGGTGAGGCATGGAACTCGGTGGGAATTAACGGCCCACATAATCCGGCAATCACGGATCACACTCAAGTAGTCTTTTAATTTATTTACGTTAGCGATAAAGCATTCACAATATGATCTAATGGGTAATTGGTTTGAGGGTAGACGTCTTCTTGGTTATTTGATGATCTTCTTCAAGTATGCTAATTCTACAGTCCCAGAAATATCTTCTTATTTCGACTTTGTCAAGTCCAGTCACAGCTGATGCATTGTCGGGCAAGTAGCGAACCTCGGTATGTTTATCTGCATCTGAGTTCATTCCAAAGCCATACCGTGTTGAGAACCAAGGTCCATAGGATCGCCAGACTTATCATTGCCATGATCATCATGGCTAATTGACGGGGGCTCAGCGCGTGCATCGCCAGTCCTTGCCAGTAGAGTATCCAGGCTTTCGGACAGTTGCTGTTTATCCCTTCGCAGCTGCTCCACTTCTGCAGCGTAGTCTCGCAACATGAGGTCCTGCTCTTGCAGCTTGGCTTCCTGCTCTTGTTGCATAGTCTCCATCTCAAGTACCTTTTGTACAAGACTGTGCAACTCTGCAGCGATTGGATATCCGTCTGGCATGGTAGCTGGCCTTGATGATGACGAAGGAGTTTGTAAAACATTGCCCTCTGACTGTGGAAGATCAGCGGCCAGATGTTCGACTTGATGTCGACTTTCCTCCGTGGCATTTTGGGCTCCTGGAGGGGTCGCATCCTGTTGAAATGCACCATTGTTGCTCTCATCATCGCGATGACCATCATCACTCTGTATATCACCATCGTTGTTCTCACCACGGTGGTACTCCTCATGCTCGTCATCTTGGGGACTGGGCGCGGGCTCGGTTCGTCGCCTGGCTTCCAGCAGGCAGCCACGCATGACTTCCTTATGACATCGCTCGAAGTACTGTCCCAGCTCTGATGCGCCAGGCTTATCGTGGACTTTGTGTGTCAACCTGTAACTTTGTAAGGCTTCGGCCGTGGTGCAGGCGTATTTGTCGCGCAAGGTTTCTGGCCAATCGAAAGTGTCGATAGCTTCTCGTACATTGTTCACGTCCTCAGAAGTAAGGAAGACAACAGGCAGGCCGTGCTCAACATCAAAGCCTTGGCTGGGGGTCGCAATGTTGTACTCTTTGCTCGAGGCTATACTTCCGATATGATGGAAAAGCTTCGTGACTGCTGACACGCTCTCTCTCTTCTCGGCTGATCGGTCCAGTGATTGTCCAAGAGTGAGGTGCCTGGATTGATCGGGCCCTTGCTCGCGAGAGGACTCGAGCCAGCGTATGGCTCTCATGAAGGCGGGACAATCGTTAAGACCCTGATCTGCGAAAAGGCCGACCTCGCGATTATCTGTTCGACAAACAATTGCGTAACTCAAGACCGCAACAAGCCTTTGCACCCCTGTTCCCACAAAGGGATGAACGATAATGGAAGAGAGTGCGTCACAGAAAGGCCTCGCGTAGATATACTTGCTTGCCCAACCGCGCGCACTTGCTTCTGGCAAGAAACGCATAGCACACAGGGGAGAAATGACGAGTGGTAGAGCGACTCCAAGCACACGAAGCGAGATTCTGAGGAGATTGGCAAACTGGGCGTAATTCCCCCATTTGGCATCATCCTTAACCTGCTTCATTTCAGAGACATCCCATTGTCTTTGGATCTCGGCCTCATCTTCGGCTGTCCAGTCCTGCCCCGGAGGCTTCCGTAGATACCCGACCACATTGTCGATGTCTTGATCTTCAAGTCTCCCGCGTTCAATCCACTGTTCAGCGGCTCGTTTCGCAACCGGATTCTGGGCGGCTCGTGCTGCATCACGTCCACTTTTAGATTTCATTTGCCCACTCATCGTTTTTCTCGTAGACGGTCATAAGTTTTGGTGACCTGTGGTGGCGGCGATGATGTTGCTGAGTTGAAAATTTGAAGGGAGGCGGACTTGGGATGCAAAATTGAGGCTCAAGACTGCCAACCGTCACCCAAGTTTTCGATTGCGATCTTCCATAAAATAATCACCTCACGCACGTCCGCCTAACTCTTGATTTGCAAGCTTGCACCTGATTTCACTATTTGCCTCTGCAATTTTACATGCTCTCCAATCTTCAAAATCCAACAACGCCAGTTGAGTTCCCTAACCACAACTAACGACCAGACGCCGTCATTACTTGATCAGATTTAGATATCTAGCTAATAATTTCCTCGTCACACAGGTATTATCTGGTCAATAACGACGATTCGAGACGAGTGTGGCATGAGGGCTGCCTAAGCAGCGACAACGATGGAATAACTACGCAAACAACATCACGCCGGCAGAGACCTCAGTGGCATAACACCGCAAACAACGGCATTACAGACGTTCGACGTATGCCGAACTTGTCTGTCGATACATCAAGATAATACCCGGCACATTTAATTGGGCCTGCGCTTACGCGTAAACGGCTCTTTCGTACTTGTCCAGATACCATACTGAAGGCCGTCAAGGACAGGTCGCTCATAGCAGTCCTCGAATTTTCGTTCATCAGAGGTTAAGACAACTTTATCGCCATTATACACCACACGGTCGAATGAGGCGCAAAGTTTAACATGCTCCAATCACAGGTGTTATTTCAAGTACCGCAATACGTTTTGCAAATGTCTTTAAACTGCAATCAAATCACATTATCATAACAACGCAACGGCAAATTGGCAAAGCCAGTCCCGTAGTCAGAATGTCTAGAAAACCACCTTTAAAATGTCACAAACAACATGTCAAGCACTACACTTTACTAGCAGCAAGATATGAATGGGTATTTGCTATACGCTACGAATGCCTTACGTCTGTTTATTGTGTATCAATTGATCCATTTACTTCAATTAGGACAGTTTCTTCAATTGAACAATTTAATCAAATTCATTTACAACACATCTCCACACTTTACATGCAGGACTAAAAGCCATTGTTTATTTTAGTATTTGAATTGATAACTGCTGGATTTCTACCATAAGCTCCCAAAACCGTAGAATCTCCTTCTTTTGCTCTACTTCCTTCTGAAGGCGGTCAACAAGCTCTTCAAGCTTTGTTAATGTATTGTTCCAGCGAAAGTCTTCGGGAAGACTTCGTAGCTGTCGATCGCATTGTTCCATTGTCACAGCAATATCAGCAACACTTCCACGTATCTTATTAAGAGAATCAACGAATCCCTTTCGTTGTTCCAGCTCAGCGATACTATTCTTAGCATTTGTGGCTAGATGCTTCAAGTCTGACATGACCATCTTGGTGTTATGCATAATACCACTGGCTGACGTTATCGTGTTAGGCCCTGTACCCCCAGCCTCTGTAGCATTAAAGCCGTGCTGGTAGATAAGCGAGCTTGCAAGTGAAGCCACAAGCTGTTCTGCAATGGGCAGCTGCGTTGGCTCCCATATGCGTATCACGTTGCAAACATGAAGCTTGAGTGGCTTGTTGAGCTTCCTCATGATACAAACAGTAAGCCCCAAAGGCTTATTCATTCCTTTGAGGCTGTTTTTCTCATATATTGACATACGGTCAGCTAGGTTCTTAGAGCAGCCCACATAAAGGGGAGATTGCAACATTCTGACAGTGCCTGTAGCATCCAAGCTTCTGTTGCACATCTTCTTGAAGGTATCAATCAATGCCCGTATCCTTGGAATCTCTTCATCCTTCTCAATGAAGACTGGCTTAGGTGACGGATTGCCTCCCGCTTCACTGTCAACAGCTTTCAAGCGCTTGAGGGCAATTTCCTCGTCGGAAGAAAGGTCAGCATACTGTTTCTTGGCATAGGCGAGATACCCTTCAATGTAAAACTGTAGCCATTGAATCAAGGTCTCCATCTCGTTGATGTTGAGAAACCGGCCTTTCTCGCCCCGTCGGCTTAAGCCAACGACATAAATCCCTGGTATCTCGCCATCGTACTTGCTTGGCTTTGGGTAACAGTCAATATGTCGTTGAGAATCATAGGCAAAAGTGCCTTTAACAATGCTCTCAACCACGCGAGGTGACATGCTATGCAGAAGTTCACATACAACCCAGCTCATTTCCCTCAGAGATCTGACAGTTTCAACAACCCTGAAGTTATTCTGCCTCATGACCGGATTTCTCTCAAGATCATGTGCAAGCTTGGGCAGCTGCAAGTATAGCTCATAGAGCGAATTGCTCCTTGCGCATAAGTCGACCAGTTTCATCTGATCGTCCCCCCCAGGCATCGGCATCTCAGCACTGCGAGAAGCGTGGTTGGGCAGATCCGAAGTAAGCATCGCCATTTCAACGTCTTGCAAATCCATTTCGTCTTTGTCTTTGGGTTTCGGGTAGACAATGAAAACGGTAAGTGGGAAAAAATCGGATGAAACTGGAAGAGAACAAGATACAAGATAGGAAAGTACAATATATTAAATGAGGAAGGCACACCTAACCTTCCAAGCGACAAGTACCTACCTAGGTAGGAACTGTGTGATTATGTAATATGGTGGGTGTCTTCCCATCTCCGTTCCTTCCCAGACTTACACCACAAATTAACATCTGACATACGCGCCAAACCGATAATATGGACGTGCATTCTGATATTATTGATCTGGAAGCGATCAGGGATTTTCTCTCCCAGTCCAGAATCCCGCAGCGATCACAGGACAATATCCTCGACCAGTTTGTCCAAGGTTGCCGTGTCGTCGAAACGGCAAGGGATGATGCGCAAAGGCAGAGACGAGAAGTAGAGGCAGAAGCGGCTCAAATTAAACAAGAGCACGCTAAATTGCAAGAGAAGCAATCTGCTTTAGATGCGGCTCTTGCAGGGCTGACTGCCACTCTGCCGGAGGTCCTTGAGTCTGTTGAGACTTCAGTTGAATCTGTCACTTCAAACTTGTGGACAGAGTTCCAGGCTATCCAAACTTCCGTGGTGTCTGGCACTACAGACCTCAAGGCAGGTCTTCGGACAGTGGCGTTTAACAGCTCGAAACTGGAGGGTGATCTTCAGGCCGTGCACGCTTCTGTGGAATCTGGAACTACGGAGCTAAAGACGGATCTTCAATCTGTCCGAACTTTGGTGGAATCTGAGAACACAGACCTGACGACAAAGTTGGAGTCTGTCCACACTTCCGTGGCATCTACAGCTGATCGCCTGAAGGCCGAGCTGGACCAAACGGTAAGGCTGCTTCGCGATGAGGTGGTTCACCGACAGAACTTTAGAATATCTGTCAATGATTCCCATAAAAGAACCATTGATCTTCTCAATGTTCTTTCTACGGCGGTTGCTAACGCCAACAATAGCATAGCAACACTTGGTGCTAGCCATGACAAGCTGGATGCAATTCCCAATGTATTCGGTGAAGTCAAAAGTAGCCTGCTTGAGATTACCACTGCTTGCAAGAATCTCAGAGGACTTCCCAGTGCGATGAGTGAAGTCCAACGTATGCTACGTGCAGTTGGCGTTAGCGTTGGCAAGATTCATGGGCTTCACAAGGCCGTTGACGAAGCCAACAAGTCCCTGGCCACAATCAGCTCTGGCGTTAGCAGCCTGCACAGACTTCCTAGTGAGATCGACGAAGTCAGCAAAATGCTGCTCGAGTTTGGCACTGACTGTGCCAAGGTTGACCAAGTCAACAGGGCCTTAGTATTAGCTAAGACTAGTGACGACAAGATGGATGGTATTTCCAACGCCATTAATCGTGTCGAGGTCGGCTGCACCAAGCTTGATCGGCTCCCTGCGGCGGCCGATTGCATTGAGGATGTCGTTGGTAAAGTTGAGAGTCTTTCCGAAGCCGTCCAGCGTATCGAGACCAGCTACCGCAAGCTAGATGAGCTTCCTAGGGTCTTTCACAAAGCCCTAGACAAGCACAGTGCCACCATTGAAGCCACATCCGGGAAACTTGATGGTATTTCCAATGCCGTCAAGCGGGCCAATGATCGGCTGCTGTCAATGGAAGCGAGCTCGGTGGCTACAGCCAACCTGGTCAAGGCTTCTGATGTTAGCCAGAAGGCGGTAGCCGAATCTGTTGTTAATATTGACAATAGATTGGCTGCCACATTGACAGAACAGCAATTTATGGCTCGTATGACACCAATGGAAGCGAGCATCAATGCTACCGAGCGGGCAGTCAACACTTTGCCCACCATGGCTAACTTCGCGGAGATTTCCAGTCAGTTGGCTTCTGAGGCTGAGTATCAGCAGCTGAAGGGGAGGTGCGACTGGCTGGAAGGTGAAGTAAATAGGCTCAATCAGCATGATGTCCATCGACAGAACGAGCTGGTCGAGGCTACAGCTAGACTTCACAACTCCCTGGACGACTTAAAGGACATGGAGAGTCGTGTAGGTCGTCGTGATGTCACAATTGCTAACCTTAGAGAAATTGAGGAAGATCTCGAACTACAGTTGGAAGAGGCTCAAGAAAACCTTGATCGAGATGATCAGGTAGTGGCAGACTACACGGAACGTCTCCGTGATGCGGCGACCAGGTTAGCAGGGTTGGTTCCTCGCGCCGATCTTGCCCAAGCCAAAAATTCAGTCAAAGACTTGCAAAACCAAGTAGCTCGCTTGAAAGCAAGTCTTGACAGTGAAAAACGGCAAAACGCAGCCTGCCTCAAGAACCTATCTGAGCAGGCCACCAAGTTGGAGTCGGAGCAGAAGCGTGCCGAACGTGCCGAGACTGCCAAGAATGAGTTGGCAATCAAGGTTATCGACGTCGAGAGGCAGTCGCAAACTTCTGCCAAGGAAGTCAAGTCCCTTCATCAAGACCTGAAGGACGCGTGGCAAGACCAGAAGCTGATTCTGGAAGCACAAGTGTCAGACAAGGTCGCTCTTCTTGCTATGAGCCAACGAGATCTTGTCCAGATGCGCTCCCAATTTGAGACCGTTCAGGGCAAGTTGTCTATTGCGGAGGAAGAAAAGGCCAATCTTCAACGGTCTCTAGAAGATGCCAATCTGGACACCTCGAATACAGTCACTGTGCCAAAAGGGCCACTGGGTGACCTTGCGGCAATGTACATGAAGCTGGCCGACAATATTCGGGATATCCCGACTGCTCCAGAAAGCTACGAAACATTCCAGCTAGACGAACTGGCAGCAACAATTGGGCCACTACTAGCACAATTCCAAGCAACGGAACGACTAGTAGAACTGCTGAATAGCCAATGTGACAGTTGGCACTGCTTTGAGCAGGTCGTTAATAATGGCCATGAATATAGTCATACTCAAGGTAAAAATTGCCATGAGCATGGAAATGAGTGTATTTTAGTACGAGTCAGCGATCTGGGACATCCTGTATTAGACTTTGAGATGAGATCCTTTTAATATAAATATATTATTAACTGTATAAATCTAATTATATTAAAGTAAGGTAAAGGTTAAATAAGGGCATTAGAGTTATAATACTAAAGAAAAGTATAATTAGAAATAAAAATCTTATTTCCTATTAATATAAATATAAATTAAATTTTAAATAAAAGTTATTATATTTAATTTAAAAATTATTTATAAGTATATTTATTAACTTTATTTTATATAAAATTAATAATATTAATAACTCTTTTAATAAAAAATAAAGTAAAATATTAATTAAAATAAAATATTAATTTATAAATTAAAAAAAGGTATAAATTAAAAAAAAGGTATATATTAAAGAAAAGGTATAAATTAAAAAAAAGGTATATATTAAAGAAAAGGTATAAATTAAAAAAAAGGTATAAATTAAAGAAAAG
>NC_031953.1:709934-726010 GCF_000303195.2 Fusarium pseudograminearum CS3096 | reverse complement strand
GTCTTACTAAAGAAAAGGTAGCAATTAAAGAAAATGTCTTACTAAAGAAAAGGTAGCAATTAAAGAAAATGTCCTTTTAATAATATTAACATAAGTCTGCTATATAACGATTCTATCCCCGCGAGTCCCTTCCTTACTTACAACGACCTTGGGCTACTCTTCGACAGTTTGCTAGGTAGCATTCTTCATCTCAGCTCATACAGGAGGCTTACCCAGCTAAACAGGAGCAGGCTAAGCCTTCTCCCACAAACGTCATTATTCTTTATCCTCATTCTTAGCTCGTCTGTTCTGGCAGTCTGCACACTCGATTTCTTCTATAACCTCTCGATCGCGGAGATCTGTGCTGCACTTGCCGAGCTTCCAGACATTGGTATTTTCGCAGGTGATGTTTTATGTCAGAGGAATAGGGGCGCGCGTTCGACAGATGGTGCAGCGCCAGGTGATTTGGTGTTCGCATATGTTCTGCGAATGTGGTTTGTTTCGGATGATTGTTTGGGCTGTGTTTCTTTGTTAGTATTTGGCGCGAGCAACGCGGCACACAAAATAGCAATCCCTTACTTTTATGCCTGTTGTTTAATTGACGGTCATGTCCTGGTATCATAAAGACTGCTTGACTGGGAGTGATAAAGACGAAGCAGTATCGCGTCGATGGAGGGTTCTGGTCGCAAATATTAACTGATATTTGTTGTAGATAACGACGTATTGTTGGAAAAGGAGTTCAGTGAGAAAGGGGGTGATGCTCAGTGAGACAAAGCCGTGTATCTATAAAGCGCTGATTGTGTCGATGAAAAGTTATGTTCTAAAAGGGCATTACAGGATGGAGATAATGAAGGAATGTCGAATTTTATTTACGGCGCCTAAATCAGCGTTGATGAAATGGCGAGAATTCAGGGTCGCTGCTTAGGAGTTTGCTAGTGCCAGGTACCACGGTAGCTTATGGTATTGCTTGACACTCCAGTCTCAGAATTTATTTATTAATCGTCTCTTCAGTACGTGAGTCGTGTTGCATGTCTCTAAATCAGCTTATTCCATTCCTCTACTGTAGAAACACCAACCATCTAACAAACCAACACTCCCAACACATCGCGCCCTGTCTAATAACCACGTAACAATCCCAGCAGACTATACAGTCTCAGTTTAGCAAACATAGCCTTTTTCTCGGCTAATTCTCTCATCTTTCTGCAATCGCCACACTCTCCTTTTGGGTCTTGTATAAGTTGTTTAAACGCACAGTATTGCAACTACATATTCATTTCACAAGAAACTTTTTAGAAAGACACATATAGCATGAGCACTTGACAATCGATTCAACAACTTATCAAATATCTCAAATCTAACGTGGAAACCCAAATTTATGCCCTTGATAATGCCCATGTTCCTAAATTCCACTCGTTCATTCCTCTCGTCCCTTAACCGTATGCTCGACCTTGGTTCACTCTTGTATCTCGAGGCGTTTCATTTGTTGGTCTTCAGGCTCGGGCCTCGTCGGCTTCGGTCGCACGTAGCACAACGACATTGGGCTCATGATCGATAGTCTAGACTGCATTCCATTTGATGGTTTGGGAAACTAGGAAGGTTAGTTTTATAAGCAGACACGGTGAGTTAGTTCAACTTACAAGTTGCAGAAACGATTGATATGCAACAAGCCAAGACACTGGTATCTGTCGGCCTATTGCAAGCCGATAGATATCATAGGCATCTTGCGCCCAATGGGCCGAGATGCCATTCCTCTGGGTGGGCTAGTGTAGCCCAGATATGCCGATAAGTGATGCTCTCTATGAGAGGGCAAGCCGGGACATATCATATGTATCTTGCGCCCAATGGGCAAAGATACCATTCCTCTGGGTGGGCTAGTGTAGCCCAGATATGCCGATGAGTGTTGCTCTCTATGAGAGGGCAAGCACGATGAGTGCCATTATGTGGCCTCGAAATCTACTGACATTGTTTCATCTTCATTGTCACTAGGGGTCTCCTCATCCATGGTATCGTGGACGAGTGTGTCAGCAGGCTGAGTGGCAGGCTTACTGGCTTGTTTCTTACGCAGTAAACTTGACATGAGGCTCATTCGGGCCCCCATGTCTCTCGTTGCAGGGACGTTGCTACCTTGAGCCTCTGGTGCAGCTGGTGCAGCTGGCGCAGGCGCAGCTGGTACAACTGGCGCAACTGGGGCCCGAGTGAATGGGGGATTGTTTGGAAAGTACAAACAATGCACCGCTTCAGCGGAATGGTGTGCGGGATCTGCTGGCAGATCCTCCACCTTCCTTCCAGCATCCCAGACTGCTTGAAGGGCCGCGAGGACAGTGCCATCACCCTCCCGACATTTGCCTCTGGCAAAGGCGGCCGACCATGGGAATTCATTGGGCATCGGAGTATCCGGGCCGTTCTCACGGACGTAGTCCGCGAGGTACTCCCACCACAACCGGGTGGTAGTCAAGGCTGGTCGCTTTGCTCGTTCATAGACAAGCAATCCAGCCTTTTGCTTCAAAGACATTGCCCTGAAGGTTGTGCATTCATCGACACGATGATCAATCGTGTTGCAAAATGTGCAACCATGGATAGTGCCGCCGCTGGCATAGAGGCAGTCCCTCAAGTTATGCCCTGTGCGTTCGCAGCAGATGCACTGCTCTCCCTTCTGTGAGGACAAGTGCTCAACCGGCCTTTCCAGGAGAGGCTTTTGTGGCTCCAAATTGGAAGTCACCGCCGTCAATGTGGCCTTTCGTTGCATCCAGTCATGCGCGCCTGGCTTTAGGGGCTCCAGATGGAAAGAAAGCCCCTCGACTCGCCCGTTGCTCATGACTTCCTCGCCAGCTCGAAGGAGATCGGCCGGGGTGTTAGTCATGCCCATGACTCCCCCAGTATGGGTAAAAGCCCCGAAGCGACAATTGTTGCCACCCCCGTAGGAGGTGTTGACAACACGTTGGGCCGTCATTCCATTGGCCCCTTGGTACTCGCGCTTCTCGGCCTTGGAGACCCAGTCGAAACCACCTTGGCCTGGGTTCTTAGAAACCCCGGAATAGGATCCCTTGCCGCTCTGGCCAGAAGTGCTGGCACGACTGGAAGTCGACGAGCTTCGAGGGCCTTGGCTACTACCGCCACGACCACGGCCACGACCACGACCACGACCACGGCCACGGTCACCGCGACCACGCGATGCGGTTGAGCTTTCGCGCCGGTTTCGCATTCGCTGGAGTTCTCGTTGGAACTCCGAAGTCTGACGCTGCAATCTTTCGATTACGGCATCCTCGTCTTCCTCTGAACGGTCTGGGTTACGTCTCTCTCGAGAGCGGCCACGACCAGAGTCTTTCTCACCAGAAGACATTATAGCTGCAATTTTTTTTGTTTAAAAAGTGAATTTTTTTTTCTCTTTTTGTGGGAAAATTGTGCTATTGTGTTATGTTCTTATGAAGTTTTCTTGAGATGAGTTTTAGGTGAGCTGAGAAAAGTACCCACAGTGCTCAGTGAATGTTACCTAGCCCCACATTAACTTCATTTACCAGTATTACACAGAATGAAGTATCAAAACGCCGCCTTTCAATTCATCTTGACAGTAGAATATGCATTAAATACATTTTTTAAAGATTTTCAAATGTAATGTATATAGTGAATTACATATATTCTAACTGCAAGAATAATTAAAATGGTAGTTAATAAAGTGTTAAGTAGATATCTTAGTGGTGCTAAAATTGTAAGTTGGACTGAATTTGGTGCTTAAGTGAGCAGACTGTATCTGCCTTCTCCCTCTTATTGTTTTCTTTTTCGTTTTTATTATGCCCCTCTTCTCTCCCTCATACAACAACACATACGCGCACCCGTGAGTGATGATCGTTATATTTCCGCGCCAACTCATACTGATTATTTACTAGATCATAAACATCAAAATGTGGGAAGACACCGACTTGTTAGAAACGCCCACCATTTGGGAAACCGTCCGGCATCCACCGCCATCCGCATGGCACATCAAGGCTGGTGCGACGGTTAAGCGCCGCCAGTTTATCGAGGA
Source organism: Fusarium pseudograminearum CS3096 (assembly GCF_000303195.2). Taxonomy (NCBI): domain Eukaryota; kingdom Fungi; phylum Ascomycota; class Sordariomycetes; order Hypocreales; family Nectriaceae; genus Fusarium; species Fusarium pseudograminearum. Next base: position 722,010 of record NC_031953.1, on the reverse strand, counting down.
TCATTTCGGATTCTACAGCGTGTGGAGACCCGAGGTTTGGTCTTCATGCCGCTCAGTTGCGCAAGCGGACCTCTGTCCCTTGTTGCATAAAGGACTCGACGCTCGCGAGATTGGCGACGTCTACTTCCAGTACCAGGTTGACTTCCTCACCTGGTACGACTACGTCAAGGTGATGGATCTTGACGATGGTACGGAAGACTTCGAGCATGGGTGGCCTTGGGGTGACAATGACGAGATCGACCCTTCTGACATGTCAGACGGTATCTCGAAAGAGTACAAGGCCTGGCGAGAGGCAAATGGCCATCCAGTGTCGGAGCCCAAGCAGAAGGAGAAGGCATCGGTCTCCCCAAAGCAGGCTCCTCGCGTCTTGCCTCCGGCCAAGGGTCTTGCTGATTCTGAGTGGGCGCCAGGCAATCGAGAAGCAGTGGTACCGGAACTTGACTGGGCGGATGAGGTTCAAGACGCAGCAGACGCAAAGGCTGCCAAGCCTGAGCCCGTAAAACGGGATCACAAGCTGAAGGCTTCGGCTTTGTCTTTCTCTCCTGCTGGCCCCTCGAGCAAGGACTCCCAGAAGCCTGTTGTGGCGACTCCTCTCGCCCAAACACAGGCTTCTCCAAAGCCTGCCCCGCGACCTGCTCCTCAAAGACAGGTTGCAAAGCCTCCTTCCAGGGCAGGGTCCTCTTCCACGGCTGCTGGTCCCACAGCCACAACCTCTCAGGCACCTCCTCAGGGCAAGCCTACCGGTTGGAAGAAGGGCGCTCAGCAGAAGGGCCCCCAGAAGACTGCCCCGCAACCTGCTCCTCAAGGACAGGTCGCAAAGCCTCCTTCCAGCGCTGCTGGTCCTGGGGCCAGGACTTCCCATGGATCTACCCAGGGAAAGCCTGGCAACAATAACAAGGGTGCCAAGAAGGTTCCCTTGCGACTTCAACAGGGCGCTGGCTATGCGTCTATCGCTGCTTCTGGGGTGGTTCAGGGCAGCAAAATCCCTGTCCCCCGCGATCCCGTGGTTTCTAAAGAGACCAAGGAGAAGGTTGCGGAGGCAACTACTGCCTTGAAAAACTTCAAGCTCTCCAACGACGCCAAAGATAAGGCGCGCAGTGAAGCAGCCCAAGAGAAGGCTGCCATTGAAAAGGCTTTGAAAGACGCCTTTCGAGTGAGATTCGATGCCGAGCTGGCCAGGATACGGGAGAGGAACATCAAAGTGGATAAGGAACCTCTTCCGCCGGTCTGGCCTATGGACGCGGAGTTCCCAATCCGAAGGGGGTTCTGGCCGTCCTACGATGTGGGCTTTGCTCCCCCTCGGGCTACGAAGCTGGAACTCCGCCAGCACATCTGGGACTCTCTCGCGCTCGGGAAGCTTGGGGGACCTTTCCCCAGTCCTTTTGAAGTCGTCCTACCTCCGTGGATAGACTTCGCCGATCTTGTTCTGGGCACAGGAAGCACGGTCCTTGGGCCGGTGATGGACCAGATGCCTCGAGAGGTTTCCATCACCTGGACCAGGAGCAAGGATGGCCGCCCCTGCTCGCTGGTCATGGGACCCTGTCCTGAGATGAACCATAACATGAACGACAAGAACATGTTGAAGGCGGTCCGCACCGTATGGTGCCACATTGTCGAATGGACGGCACATGCGTGGTATGGCCGCCCTCGTCGTCTTGCGGACTTCTTGGCGACTCAAGTGACCCTCGCGCTGGCAATGGACGCCAGCCCTAGTGCCTCCATCCTTAAATGGGCTAGGGAGTCGTGGGTCGAATTTGTCGATATGCAGGACTTCCCACGTGCCAAGGAGGCCAAAGACGAATTGATCCGGTGGGTCCCAGAGATCCATGCGATCCTCCGCCAGCCCAAGAATCACGTTGAGCCATTACTCAACGAGTGGGTCGAACGAGAGGGCGACCTCGACGATCGCCTCTTCGTGGTCATGGACACATGGAGCGTATTGGCTCCAATCCACGCCTTCAAGTGGAACTTGGAGTTTGAGAAGAGGCGGCTGGACAAGAAGCTGGCCGAGAAGAAGCTGGCTCAGAAGGAGCAGATCTGATAGCCATAAACTATCATCATATTGGCCACGATACTATCATATAATGGGATATGATAGATGCAGCGCCAGGCTTGAGAGCCTGGCCTGGATCAAGCGGTTACAAGCCGCAGCATCGATTGCCCTTTTCAAGGGCAAGGCGATGCAAGTACAAAAATAGGATTGGGGGGGATAATTGAAATGAGATTTGATGATTGGGGCATGCCTGGACCATTTCACTACGTGACTGTGACTTTGTAATATCTTGAGTGATTTGAATAATTTGTCTTTACTGATGCTTTCAAGTGTAAATTGAAGTTGACTCTCCATCATGTTATGATTCTTAGACAATGTCTAAAATGAATCAGTAGTACTAAAGTGACTGACGCCTCGTAGATGAACAGATGACATAAATTTATTCAAGTGGTGAAAGAATAATAATTGATTTTAGTTATCATCGGCAGCTGATTCCTATAGCGCACTCAGTGATCTCAGTAATTATTTGTAATGTGGGCACCCACCAGCTCATTTGCTTTTCTCCTCACACAACATCACAACAACACCAGTCCAGCCAGCCTTGCGTACGCATAAATTTCGCTAGCACCAAGGAAATGAGCAACCAAGGAAGCAGACGAGGCGCTATCAATACGAATATGGAAGGTCGTACCAAAAGGCTCGGTCGCCGTGCGAATATTGCCAACGAGGACCAGAATCCCACTGCCCAAGAATGGGCACAATCACTCCTGGATCGCATGGCTCCCATTACGTCAAGTGATCTGGCTACGCTTTTGGGACCTCCTCCCGAATCCGATGAGGAATGGACCGATCAAGACGAGGCTTATATCGATCGGAAATGGGCGACGTCAACGGAGAAGAAAGCTCAAGACAAAATAGAAGACAAGTCGCACCCTATGCTACTGAGTTTATGGAAGACCTGTCTTCGCGTTTTCAGGACTTCGCCCGTGGATCTCATATCTCCTCTGAACAATTTACGATATTCCGTAATGTCTGACGATGATACCAGCCGTCATCTGTACAGCAAAGCCTTCTGCACTGATTTGACCTCAATCATGGTCCACCCTTTTATCTGCGGGCGGCAGGCAAGGCTGGTCATAGTGTTGCAGTTCGCTGCCATCTGTCGAATTGACGAAAGGGAACTATGGAAATCAACCGCAAAGCGTCGCGGTGCATGCCCTGCGTTAAATGAGACATTCCGCCTGATGGAGAAGAATGCTAATGATGGAACCAGTGAGCCAGTTAAGTCACTGCATGATGCTGCAAGGCAAAGTGTCTTGCGTGTTGGAGAGGTGCCATCTAATCTCTCCGATCTTTTGCATTGGCTTGGTCAGGTCATTTCGAGTACAACGCGTAGTGTCGCAACTGTTCATGACCAGATCGACTATCGAATGGGAATGCCAGTGCTCCCAATATGCATCACCGACTTGAAGAACATTCAGCAAGCGATCAATACTATGCAGTGGAATGACGAAGCGTATGCGTGTACCACTGCCGAAGCGTTGGAAAGCTACAAGTCGATTACTCGAGCTCAGGAGCTCCCAAGTTCTCATGACCTGAAAAGAGTCTTCGGGCTGGCACACAAAGCGTTGATGCGGGCCCTTCATCGTGAAGATCGAGGTTCTCACTTTGATGAGCCTCTTGGCGATGAGCCTCTTGGCGATGTCGACGCCAGACACGCCAGCGAACCGCCAATTGAGGGTCAATTGATGGAGGATGATGGTGATTATTCCATGAACTCCTCTTCGCAACAGATCTCCATCTCGGATGACGTCGCCTTGGCAAGTGCTATTAGATCACCGAGTCTCGGCGTGGGGGGTGACCGTGAATTTCGTCGTGAGTCACCGGCTACCACGCCAGGTACAGAGATGATTTTGAATGCGATAATGGACATGAAGGTCCAGTTCCAGGTCGAGATGACAACCGCGAATGCCAAGCTAGATGCCAAGCTAGATGCCATGAGCAACGAGATGAAAGCCCTAAGGGCCGAGCTCAACGCTGTTTCCAGCGAACACCGCCGCCTGGTCGAGGAAAATGGTAACTTGAGTCAACATCAGCCCGCATCTGAGCCACACAACGTTGACCAAACCGACAACGAGCAGGACCCAGGGCAACTGGACGTATCCTACGAAGGCATGATAGAATGGATGAGCGACTAACTCTGCCTATGATGTACTCCTGTTCCATCTTCCATCTATCCCGCCCATCGATACATTACAAGACTGCTGTTTTTACCCAATGGCTTCCATGTCTCCGCTCAACGCCGCCTTGGATCCTTCGGGGGCGTCGTCAAATGGTGTCCTAACAACACCCAGGGCTACACAAAACACGTGGCCTTTATTTAATTATGGAATAATTAAAATGATGTTTAATTATTTGTGCGACTGCTGACCCTACTGCCTATGATCATGTTGGCCATAATGCTATCATATAATGGGACATGATAGGTGCAGAACGCAATCCGGTCAAGTCGATGCAAAGACCAAAATAGGTTTTGGAGGGATTAATTGAAACGAGATTTGATAGTTGGGGCAACTTCTGGACATTTTGACTACGTGACTGTGACCTTGCCAATGTGCCATTGCGTTATTGTGATAATGTGATTTGATTGTAGTTTAAAGACATTTGCAAAACGTATTGCGATACTTAAAATAACACCTGTGATCTTGGGCATGCTTGTAGTCAGAAATACCAATTGATGGAGGGCAACACTGGGCCCAAACAACTGTATTGATCTGCCTTTCATACGTCCTGCAGCTAGTGCTGCTGCCTACTTATCATCAGACATTTTTCACCTCACAACCACAAACCACAAATCACAAATCACAAACATTAGAGCACACCAATTTTCTTCCACGCCCGCATGCCCTCTCGGCAAGGTATTCAAGCAAAAGCAATATTCATTCAGGCAATCAAGCTCACCATTCTTTAGCCAATCCAGATCATGTCTTCACATTCAGAGGAGGAGGCGCCCGTCGGCTTCGGCGATATTTTCGAAAGCCTGCGCGAGCTTCCAGATCTGCCTCATGGCAAGCCCCGGGCCCTATTCGGCCACATCTACATGCCACAATATCGTTCAGAGCAAAACTTCTTGGACCAGATACGTTTGTCGCTACCTGTGGACCGAAGGACCACAAGATTCTTCATCATCGGCAGTGATGAAGATGCTGATGAAGGGGAGATGAGCGATAGCGAGCTGGCCCCAGTGAGAATGACGATTGCCGAATTCTTGGATGTCCTCAAGAACAATTTGCGGCCACCTGGATCCTTCATGGCCTGGCGTCCCGCTCCTGGACCTGATGCCTGGCAAACCAAGTCTGTGCTACCACGGCGTGCTGTGTTCCTTTTTCAAGTCGATTTCTTTATCACAGCCGAATGCGCTTTGGCTGTGACCTTGCTTATGGACTGGGCGTTGACTGTATCAAGTCATGAAGGGTTTTCTGACATCCGTTTTCTGACCCTGTCATCCCATACGGATATCAGTTTTCTTGAAGAACTACTGTGGAAACAAGGCGCAGTACCTCTACTCACCTTTCCTCTCTCGGATGAAAACGATCCTATGTTAGACAATGATATCTCTGATGCCCGGTCGCTCGAGCAAATCGCTCAAGAGTTGGCAGGTATCGTCAAGAAATCGGACAAAACTACACGACTCATCCTCTCATTTGACGAGACCATACAAACTCATCTACAATGTTTGATGGGCAGTGACGAAATGAGGAGTCTTGTTAAGGTTCAGTCAATTCTACCTAATTGGCCACAGGCCCTCATGGAACTGCGCTCGATCGGTGATGTTGCTAATACCGAATTGGCAACTCTAGTAACCCTGTGCGGTCAGATACCTGTGCGGCCGAAACCCATACAAGGGTTTCAAGAGATCCATGTTGTCTTGGGTCATCGTGATTTCTACACTCCCTCCTGGGACAACAAGACTCGCCAAGTGCTCACATACCCGCGATTAACGTCGAAGGAGTATCGTGAGTTGCAGCTGTGGTGGACTTACAACCCGGACGCGTCAGTCACAGTGTATCATTGTGAAAATACCATTGACGAGTTTATTGCAAAAGGCGGTGATAGCCCATATATTGTGGAAGGGGCTCATATGGGTGCATTCGTTGCCTCTGCGATCGATCTCGAGCGATACAGTATGTCGTCCAAACGTATCATCAACAGCTTTATCCGAAATCCATTGGCAGCCAAGGATACGATAGATATGTTGACAGCGCAAGGTCTTGTATCTAATAATCGCCTTGCATTGGAGGACCAAGAGGCCGCAGTGTTCCGGTCCGTACTTCGTCAGGTTGAGTACGACTATCGCCTTGCCATGTTCCTAGCCTTGGACTCTGAACCTATCCCACGTCTGGTCAAGGTCCAGGTTGCGACCGTGCTGGCCTTGGGCTCCTGTCACAGCTTGAGCAAAGGCGATAATACAAGACCCTTAGCCCTTGAAACAATTTTCAAATGCTGTCACGGCTATGGAAGTAGCCTTGCCAAACAGGGAACTACATGGTTCAACCTCGGGCTTGCCAAGTATTGGCTTGACCGAGAATCCCGCGGCGTCAAAACATCTAGCGAAATCGATGGTATTGTAGATTTATGTGCCTTCTCCATAGATAGATTGCGCACGTGCACCGACGATATTCTGCAGATATTTAATTCAGCCGGGATCGAAATCGACACAAAGCATAATGTGTCACTTGAAAGAAGAGAATTGACCAGTCATGAGCAATGGCAAATCCATTGCCATCTCTTCAGGGCTTACATGCATCAGGTTACGTTTTGTCGTAATCCGACCTCTGATCCATCAGAGCGTGGCCCTCGCATCAGACTTTTCAGAAGTAATGCTGATTGCAGTCTCAAGAAAACCTTTAGGGCCTGGCAACCTGACTTCAAGTCCCTACTGGGAGCGTCAGATGATAACATGGTACTTGGCGTTTCCCACAACCTGGTCCGTCTTTCGAAATCACATGTTGAGATAGAAGATTGGACCATGATCCCTGCGAATGTTGTCGCTTTCTGGGAAACTGAGACCGGCCTAAGCCTACAGGCGACGACGGCCTCAAGAGTCCAGCATTGCCCAGACAACATGGACGAAATCACTGGGACTTGTTCTATGTCAAGTTAATGTTGTGGGACTCCTGGCCCAAGGACATCGCATAGAGTCAATCTGTACTGTTCTAATTTAACTACTTGACTGCCCCCAAATGGGACAGTCGCTGCTATGCGTGGGATAATAGAATATTGTATACAGAGAAAATTCGACATTATTTTTTTTAAACTGTGAAATTTGTGACCCCAAGTGTACTTTAAACGTCCATCTACGGACAGAGTATATTCTTAGTATTATTAGAAATGATTGTAAATTAATTGCTCATTGATCAAAGCGGCAGACTGTCGGAGGCACCCGCTCAACGGTCGCGGAAGTCTCCGAGGGGCTCCAGAAGAAAGTTTTGTATTCGTCTTGTTATTCGTCGTAGAGGTAGACAAGGTTTCGTGGTTTTACTCAATCGGGATCGTGCGTCCAATGCTATTGGTTGATGAGTCGTTACTGTCGTTGGTGGGCTTCGGTATTTCGAATATCATTGTAGTCATCATGAGGGTTCGGCGGAAAGAGCACGCAGAGATGGCGATGGGTGCAGCAGGATTTACGTAGGTCTCTTGTTCTTTGATTGCCAATCATGCGGTGGAATCATCTGTCAAACACAGGTTAGCGGATGCTTTCTTGAAGTCACGGGTAGTCTTGAGTAGATTGTGGCGAGCAGCTGATCAGCGCCTGCTTGTTCGGTGCCCAGTACTCCATCCGGATGCAATTCCGTCAGGTAGCAAAGTTGAAAGTATTGTTGTCTAGGTAGATTGCGGACAAGGACAAATTGTGAGGTGACGTGGAAAGAGGCAATGATGAAGATGACAGAGAAGTGGGGCCAACCGCCATCGATACCGATTCTGAATATTATTTATACCACTGCTCCTCCCGCCTTTTTCGTCTCGTCTTTCCCAAGCAATTTAGCATTTTTCCTTTGACAGTCACTTTATCATCCTTTCTCTGTTGATCACTTCACGTCTTTCAATTATTGAGAACATTTATATATATATTTAACATCCCCGTCACATCAAGAGCCTCATCAAGCGGAAAGGCGGCAGCACAGTAATGACACCATCTCACCCACCTACCCAGGGCATCTTGACATCAGCCTCGCATCACTCGCAGCCAACAAGATCCTAGATCTTCCCAGTGAGTCTTTGAGCAATGTTATCAATCATCTGCTGACTGACGATGAAAAGCAACCTCTCGACATGGAGTGGCTGGAGATGTCGCACAAGTCGCCTACTCTGGCGTCTCTAGAACGACTTTGCATCCAACCACCTATCCAAACAAAGCCACTGTTGACACAGAGTCGCTCACAGACCCGGACGGGACGTCAAAAATTAGCAACCCCCGACAATGCGATATCAGTGCCAGGCAGCTGCACAGGAACAAACAGACCAGTATTTCTACTGCTGTTAAAGTAGGTACATTTAAACCATCCATCTCCTTATATTTTACACTCTTCCTTACTAATCACACATCAATTGTTAGGCACCTACCATCATGGCTGAAACCCCAACCAAGCGCCAAAGGGTTGATTGCAACAGCCAGGGGCCCAGGGACACTCCCTCCTTTGAAGACTCCGCGCCTGACGGAGATGTCATCTTCATCGTGCAAGGCAAAACTCGAGTTCGCCGTGCCATGCAATTTCGGGGACCATTTGCAACATCCTTCCTGTATGCATCAACTGCCAGATACCTGCCATCATGGCTGAAACCCCAGCCAAGCGCCAAAAGGTTGATTGCAATAGCCAGGGGCTAGGGACACTCCCTCTCTGAAGACTCCGCGCCTGACGGAGATGTCATCTTCATCGTGCAAGGCAAAACTCTAGTGCACCCTGCCCTGCCATTTTGGAGACCGTTTGTGAGATGAACAGACACAAGATGGCAGGCATGGCTCGACCTCTGCATGAAGTCCAGTATAAACCATATATATATGGTAAGTGGACTACCGGAAAAAGCCATCCCCTGTTAACATGTTTACTTAGTCTTGACCGAGATCTACACGATGCACGAGACCAGCTTCAATAATGCTGTCGACAACTTTGCGAGGAAGGAGTACTTGCATGCGAAGGCAATATCGGATATTTGCCGAATCCTGCACGAGAAGAAGTACCGTGTGGTCGGCCATGCTCACTTTGAGTACGCTGTCGACTGCATCACGTGGAAGGCATACGTCAAGGACTTGGAGGTCGATAAGCACGAGTACGGCTGGCCTTGGTGCTCTGACGAGTCAGAGCCAAGGCTAAAGGACTTTGCCCATGGCGTTTCGTCCGCATACACGGACTGGCGAAAGGCCAAGGGTATTAAGGATTCTCATTTTGCGCCAGAGAAGGTTGCCCAGCGCGTTCAGCCAAAGCCCGAACCGACAAGGAGGGGTCTACCAACCACCAATACCGGTGAAGGAGGTCATGTCTCATCGCCGCAATCATCATGGCATCAGAGTTGAACAGTGAGCATCCTCTCCGTCGTGATCATACCCGCCAAGCATTCACTAATGACCTGTCAATAGACCATGCCGAGGAACTTCAGCTTGCTCTTGCCAACGCTGATCGCGATGTCGCCAAGGCTTAGCATGAGGTCGTCGAGGCTCAACGCCGCCTCGAAGTTGCGCAGGCCAACTATCAACTTCCCGACGGCACCGATGCACCTTCCGTCGCTCAAGACTTGGTTCGTGTTGCCCGAAACGTCATGGAGACTTCTGGTGCCAAATCGGTGGCATCCACCATCACGCCCGTCTAACGATCCAAGCAATGACCAGTCGTACCCACGCCGATAGCAAAATGGTCCCGACAAGCGTCTTATCGCTGCATTGTTCTTGAATGCCGCACTAATTCACGATCTATTGTACGTTTGTTGATATTGCATCTTATGGGAGTTGTAACCTGACATCCTAGGCAGGCGACCCGGCGTCCTTTTCCGCCGGTATCACTAGCCAAGACAACTTCACAAGGCGCGGTGCTTGTGTGGCCGGAATGTGTAGAAACAACGCTCGAGGCAGATGTTGTCGTCGGTCTTTAGTGTCTCATTAAGACGCTCGTTTCAATCCCCATGCATACCAACATTCATGGAACATCTTGGTCACTGGGTTTCATCCGCTTCGCATCTGATAATTTCTGGCCAGTCGATTATCATACTACACCTGGCATGCCTGCACTCCACAGAAGGACTGGTTACTTTGGCGACCCCAATCTGCACAGTTAGTTCACAAGCTACACGTTACCTTGGCGATGTCCATTCAAGATTGCTCAGACCCAGACGAGACGCCGCGTCCTGCCATTTCGGTACTGTTCGCAAGATCAACAGAGATAAGATGGCACGCAGGACTCGACCCCTACATAACCTCATGGAGTCAAAGGCATTTTCAAATCCTGCTCGCCCCGCGGTGATCGAATCTGCTGCAGAGAACTGAGACGGTTCATGCTACAAAGGAGACAGGCCAAGAATCCTAACTTTACGAGGCCAGTCGTGATCCAGGCTTTGCACCGAGGTCCACTGCTTGAGTACGTCTTGTGAGACATCGTCAAGGGTAGCGGTGGATGCGACTTGCCCACCGATCTCGTCGACGGTTGCATGCATTGGTTGAACCTACGCACCGGGGAACTTGAGATGCGCCAAAAACCGCGGAAGACGAAACAGTCGAACTGGATCCTCAACACAAGACGTCGAGTAGCCATCCGGAACCAGAACAAGGGCAACACGGCCAGGAAGGCAAGTCAGGGAACCAAACTTGTCGAGCCAATGATCATACCCGCAACGCATTCACTATTGAGCCGTGATCAAGACGGCACCACCGCCCCGGACTACGCGTCTGCATATCCAGGTGAATTATATAAAAACTGGTACGGACTTCGTCGCTGGCATAAATATTAGACCACTCTTAGTATATATATGGCTTAAGAGTATACTGATGATTTCGTCCATTCTGCTTCAAGTTTCTATTATATAGTAACCTACCTACTATCCTAGTGGCACCACCACAATCCCTGAGGAGCTTGAAGCTGCTGCTCAACACGCTATGGCAAACACAGACGCCGATTGTCTCCTCATCACCATCAGGCCTATTCGCAACGGCCAGGTAACCCATGACGCTGTCGTCAAGGCCTACTACGAGCGCCAGGGGACAAAGATTATTGAGCCAAGGTCAAGGATCGGCCAGAAGATCGCGAGTATCTTTCGTCATTTTGAAGATATCGACAAATTGAACATGTCTTGATCCAGGAGTAACCGGCTCTCAACGTCCTTAGAGGCAAAGGACAAGGTCATCACCGAAGAGCCAGACCGCGCAGCCGCGGAGGGAGACCAGGCAGCTACAGCAGGAGGCCGCTCCAAGGTTGACAGTTTCCATCATGCCCTTCATCTTGTTCTTCTTGGCCCTTGAGTTCGAATGCTCGCCAAGCGATGGGCTGAGCTCCTCGACATGATAGAGGGTTAGAACAGGTTCTGGGCGCTACTGCGATTGTGAGAACGAAAAGTGTCTGTTAACCTCACAAGCTGGTCCTCTTGGCCTACGGTGTCGCTGTGACCTCATTGAATGATGGCTGGGATTTCTCGAGCTCTATATTAAACCCATTGACTTCGCGCCGGACTGACAGACCTCCACGGCCAGGACCGACAATACAACATATCACCTTCTCCTTTCGGTACTCCATATTACGCCGGTGCTGCTTTGTGGGTTCTTCGGTGATACTTTGGCCGCGTTTGTTGTTGGAGTCAATGATGCTCAAGTTGGTCCGGTTCGATGACTGCAGGACCAAGGTGGCCTGTTCATAGCACCGATCGTCGCTACCCCCCGACAATAAGACGCGTTGAAAGCAGTGTGCGCAAGACCCCAATCTCCTCAGGTACTTTAACCTAGGGATAGGGTTTCCATCTTCAATTACACTTTTTTGAGCATCATGACTCCAATGCCCTCACACATGACCTTGTTTTTTTGCCCTTGCCCTACTATAAGGTTCA
>NC_031953.1:576246-709834 GCF_000303195.2 Fusarium pseudograminearum CS3096 | reverse complement strand
TACTATAAGGTTCATAAGGGGCACAAAATGCGTCACTTGCTTCCATCCGGTTTCTTTCCTCTTCCTTCCACCTACATCAACACATCACAAAACCACACACAACAACCGCAAAGATGGATCTCGAACAGACTCTTCCAGGTACTTTAACATCGCTTAGCGCACGCCATTTTCCGACAATCCGATCAGCCTTCGCCTCCGAGGCTGACAGACCTCCACGCTCAGAACCGACGATGACAAGGCTAGTCTTTAACTTGAAGCTTCTCAGCACAATGGTATATCAGCAAGTCGTGCCAGACTACTGCCAACACCTCCTATAGGGGTGGAAACAACCAGCGGCTTGCCGCCGTCACCTATACCGGGGATGGTTAGTTCCCTGCCAGCAGTTCAGAGTCTGACGTCCCAGCCCTCGATTCAGAGTCCCTTGATTTGTACCAGCAGCGGTTGAATGATGGTCATCACGACCCGCTGGCTGAGTATGATCTTGAAGACTTAAAGAATGGGGGGAGCCAACTAAAAACCCCCAAGACCATGTCTATCCCTCCTCCCCCAGTGCGTTGACATGTTTGGCTATACTCACGGCTTCGGTGACTTGTAAGTTATACCTCCCTCTATCTGTTCACATAACTAACGTTTCTAGAATTCCGAAGGACTAAGTCGACCGAAACCCGTTACCGGCTGTACAATAGCTGATGTTAAGGTCATAAATCTCACCAAAGAGCCAGACTGGGCAGCATCAGAGTGAGACCGGACAGCTGCAAAAGGAGACCGCTCCAAGCTTGACAGACCGTCACAACCAGGACCTACGATGAGACATGTTGCATGTGGTCTGTTCAAGACACTACTCTCCTCAGGCACTTCAATATCGCTCATCACACGTCATTCTCCGACAATCCGATCAGCCTTCGCGCCTATTATTATAGTTCTATAGGTTTTTGTCACCACCTCTCTATATATTATACATTGGCAATATTTATCTTCCCGACATCCTCGATCCTTCGTCTATAAGCGGCATGAACGACCTGCCCTGAAGACCACCAAAAAGTGATAGGACTACCTCAGGTACTACTTGAAGCAAGGGGGCACTGACATGCCAGAGGCGTTCCCCTGATCCTCTGACCTTGCCATAGGCAGAGCCAAGCGGGTCTGGGTATTTTTCGCGGGTTGCAAGTTCTCTGGGATGAGAAGGGAAACCCTGACGATCTACTTGTGGATCCCAAGCACAATTCTACAGACGTAGAACGTCTCTACCAGGCTAACCATCTCAGGCCTTCTGATGGCTCGGGCTTGCGACACGTGCGGGATGGTCAATTTCCCATCAACGTTTCAGGTTCTGCGGAGTTCGTTGCTTCGTGCACCCAGCGGGTGAGGGATGATTACCACTACCCGCTGGATTGGGAGGATCTTGAAGATCAAGCAATTCCCCCTGGCCTTCTGAGATGACCCTTCCAAAGCACTACAGTGAGGACCTCCAGATGTCTCTCATGGCGATTATTCAGGGCTACGGCGCATCCTGTGAAGCTCAAACAGACAACAGGACATATGGATGCACAACAGGAGTGTACTGCTTCAATTGTTTCGTCCGATGCCCTATGGCAGTCAAGGAGATGGAACACGTGATGACTACACAAGGTCTTGTATCCAATAACAGCCTCGCGCTGTCGGGTCTAGAGGTCAAATCATTCCTGAATGTACTGCATTTAGTAAGATATAACTATCGCCTTGCCATGTTCCTGGCCCTGGATTCCAGTCCCACAGTCCGCCTTATCAAGGCTCAATTCGCGGCCGTGGTCGTTGCCGGTCCTCTTTACAGGCTGACTTTGACGAACGGTGTGCATACCCGAGCTGCGGCCATCGAAATAGTGTTCAATTGTTTTCATGGCTATAGGCGCAGCCTTGCCAGGCATGGAAGCTCATGGCTAAGACTCGGGCTTGCCAAGTACAGTATTTTCCGACAAGCTAGGCGTATCACTTTGATGCAAGGCCCCCTTGATGGCATTGTTGACATCAGTGAAGAAGCCTCGGACAAAGTGCGTGTCTGCGTCGCGGAGATTCTGAAAGAGCTTGCTGCATTGGGTATGGACATTCCCGCCAATGCTGCTGTACCGTGGGAACGGCAAGAAATGACTGCTGATGAGCAATGCCAAATCTATTGGCATCTACTTCGAGCTTATATGCATCAGGTTACGTTGTGCCGAAACCCACCTTCTGACTGCGAAGCAGAACATGGCAACCCTGCCATAAATCTTCTCAAATCTGGGACGCCCTGCAGTCTTGCTAGCGATATCTCGGCTGAGCTACTTAACATCAAGTCGCTGATTGAAACTTCGAAGGCTGAGATGGTATACGGCATCTCCCATCGCTTAACACGAGTTTCACATGACAAGGTTGACATGGGCGATTGGCTGATGATTCCATCAGATGTTATTGAGTCATGGGAGACCGATACGGGGCTTAGTCTGCAGACCGTAGTTTCTTCCAGGGCGCAATAATAGGAAGACAACAAGTCTGAATGCTTTATGGAAGGAGAGATAAATCAATTTGTTACCTTCATAGGACAAGAAAACAACTGAATCAATCACTCAACAATAAACTTTAGCACTATAAACATTGCCGTGAACCGAATATGACTCTGTGATATGATATGCTGGATGTCGTTAACAAAACTGAATTTACTGTCAAACTGAGAAACGTTCAAATAGAATTTGATCTTTGAGTTGATGTTTTCAACAGCCACCCATGAATATGTCCCCCGACCGTAGAACGTGCGTCCCCCTCAATGGGTTCGTCGCCATCAGAATAAAAGTTATCAATCCACTCGTGTTCACGGATCGCCCTCTCAGCAATAGGGAACCCATCTTGTTCACGAAGCCAAGTAAAAATATGTCTAGTCACTGATTCTGAGGTACCGTCATCTGAATCGTAGTCTTCGTAATCGACCTCAACTTTTGTGTTGATATTGAGGTATTGTCCGGTCTTGGGTCTCATCACAACCATCGGAGCCTCGGGCTCTTGTTTGATCTCCGTGCCGTCATTGCAGCGCCAGGTCATACCGGTATAGCGGACAGCATGATCTTTTCCGCATGACCAATGCTCCCGGACATCTAGATTTGTGTCGAGTAAAGCCGTGGATCCGAATGGCGCAAAGGGAAACAAAGGTGGTATGGTATACTCAATACCATGACAAAGAAAGGACAAACGACACTCGTCAGCCCGCGGAATTGACATTGTTCCTGGGGCGGGACAAAGCACTGGCTCTTGAATGAAAGACATCAGTGTCCCTGTCCAAACAGCTGCTGCAAGATTCAGTATCCACCAACCACCGCGGCCCTCACGAAGTGCCTTGTCATGGCACCCTGTTATGAAAGCGCCGACCCACAGGAATCCAAGCTCTGGATCGCGTTTTATCATGATACGCAGTAGAAGATTGGGGTCTTTGATGGTGTTGAGAAATGCGAACGAGCCACGTAACCACATGCCGCATATGTTGCTCTCCACATCCGGTTCGAAGAATACGCTGGTGAGGAGAGCATTGACTGCTCTGGAGTCGCAGCTGAGAGTCAGAAGCTTGTCGAGTTGGAGAGGGTCGGGTATTTCGAAATCAGAGGTTGCTAGGCGCTTGTGCTCTCCTTTTGGTGATCCAAAATGTCTGGGATTGGTATCCCAATGTCGCTGCCATTGTACTGGACAGCCGGAATGGTTAGGGCTGCAGCGAGAGCTGCCAGGCTAACGCCACCATCGATACCATGATAGGTACAGTAGTCGGCTAGGTAGCGGCATGCTGTAGATGACGAAGGCAGATTGGTGGCCGGTGGCGATGCATCTGTTTCGGTCCCTGCCAAGACCAGTAAAGGTTGCTACGATATCAGTGTCGTAGACCATGGTGAATAACGAAGCTTGCCTTTTGTATCAAGGATTGTCGCATCCCAATTACCATCCACCGAGAGAATGGCTTCCCACCACCTGGCGACGTCTCCGCTCACCCGACCGACGTTTATCGTAGCAGCTTCTTTGTCCGCCTCTGACGGTAACCCGTCAGTCTTTTCTTGGAGTCGGATACGTGCGCCCGGGATTAACTCAGCCCATCTTGCGGAGAAGACATATGCCTAGGCTTGAAGGAGAACGGGAATATAGCGGCTGTCCACGCCAAAGATATCCGGAAGGTTTGCCGTTGATTGTTGCGCGTGTGAAGTCTAAACCACCTGTGTTGGCTTGCTGTATACCATTTGGAAAATTGACTCTTGTTGGAATTCCGGTAAGTGGCCTAGCTCATCAGATGGAAGCCAGGAAGTGATCCCTTTGATGAGAAAGGCGCCTTCGTAAATAGTATCGAAAGCAATGTCGTTTGAGAACCATGAGAGACTGGGGAAGGCAATTCGCAAGCGCTATAGACAATTTCTTAATAGGGATATTTCTTGAGATGCGCTTTCAGATATCGTAAACTATATTTAGTACCCTTATATATACATGCTATAAGTGGCATGCTTACTAGGTCAAATTGCGTCCTCTATTGATTTGTTAAGTGTTAATTGATATAGCTTAATTTTCTTTACTTAGCTTAATTTTTTTTAATTAGCTTAATTTTTTTTAATTTACTTAATTTTCTTTTATTTAGCTTAATTTTCTTTAATTTACTTAATTTTTTTAAAGTGCTTAATTTTTTTAAAGAGTCTAAATTTTTTAAAGTGCTTAATTTTCTTTAATTAGCTTAATTTTTTTAAAATGCTTAATTTTCTTTAATTAGCTTAATTTTTTTAAAGTGTTTAATTTTTTTAAAATACTTAATTTTCTTTAATATACTTAATTTTTTTAAAGTGCTTAATTTTTTTAAAGAGTCTAAATTTTTTAAAGTGCTTAATTTTTTTAAAGAGTCTAATTTTTTTAAAGTGCTTAATTTCTTTAAGAGTTTAATTTTCTTTAAAGAGTCTAATTTTTTTAAAGAGAGTTAATTTTTTTAATACTTTATAGAAATTATCGACTTAGCAATATCTACTACAATTGTATTTAGCCACGACGAGCTAATCGGTGTCTTTCGTCAGCGCTGGGGTCTACCTGGCTACGACCCCTGTTGCTAGAATCTCCCCGTGCGCTATAATTACCACCACGGCTACGATTTCTAGAACCACGATAGCTACTATTCCAACCACCATGGTCATTGTGGGAACGGCCAGAAAGCCTGGAACGGCCATGACTACGATTGGAGCCATTGCGGATAGTACCAAGTTCATTGTTCCCTTGTTCCTCACGCTGTCGCTTGGGATCTTGACTTTGAATGTCATCTTCAGTCTGGACAGTGGTGCGCTGTCGTTTAGCGACGACCGATGAATCCCGAGACATTGACGAAGGAGCCTCAGGAGGCTGAGATGTCAGAGGTGCAAATGGAAGAGTCGCTTGGCCGGGGATGGTCTCTTTGGGCTTCGGCACGGTAGTTGAGAGCGTAGACTTGGTCTTTCTCATCAGTTCTTCAAAGGCCTCCATCCACTCCTCATCCACGTCTTCACGCTGAGCTACCTCAGGGAAATAGGTGCGATCCCGGATTTCCCGACGACATAGGTTCATAGGCATAGAAGCGTAGAACAGCATGTATGTGCGATCCCCTTCAACGACAGACCACTGGTCTGACATGATGTATTTCGACGTATAGTTGAAAAGAACGTTGGAACCGGTGGGATTGTAAGTCCGCACCAAATCTGAACGACCGTCCCTCCTCATGCGAACAACAGCCATGAGATAGTATAAGTTCCTTCCACTTTCTCGAAAGCAGAGATCGGATCTATCCAAACACTTTGTCCAGATAGGCACCTCCATGGTCTTCAGATGTTGGATAGTTGGAATTCTATCCATCTTGGGCACGCGATAGAGGACACGAACAACCCAAGGGGCACTCGGTATTAAACCCACCTCAACTCCACCCAGAGTGCGGATCCCAAAGGCCTTGTCTACGACCTCTTGTAGGCGATCATCGGGAGACTTGCAGAGGTCTAGCTCAAGTGTGCTCAGCTTCGCAATCTCGTCTGGCGAGAGGTCGATCGGCTTGCCAGTCGCTGTATCGAAAGGAGGATGGCTGAGGCGGAACCAGTCGTGTGACCAAAATGTTTTGTTCATCATGGACGAACCACAAATATCTTTGAATGATGCCTGTGGTGTAATACCGAGAGAATTAAGAACTTTCTCAAGACTTTTTCTATCCTCAGTCGTCCTCGCTACATTGTCTGGCGAATTGCCAAACACATGCCAAGCGTGACGCAGGATGGGGTTCTGCTTCTCGGCCATGGCAACCCAATGAACAGCATCCTTGAAATCAGTGTCGATAACATAGCAGCTGTATATGCGTCGAATAACGACTATCAAGCAGTCGATTCCAGAGGATGTTTTGGATCCTTTCCACAGAGGCGGGTAGGTGTCGAGGCGTGCAGTAGCGATGTGCATATCCTTGCCATCGAAATCGTAACGATCGCGAATGTCGCTAGATTCCATATCGATCTACATCAAGTCAGTCTTAAATCACATCAAGTGTCGAAAATTGCTCACATCCATAGTTGTTGAATTTCGAGATTGTTGAGGAAAGAGAAGGGTTAGGCACTTGTGAAAGATCTACACATTCCAGTAAATCATCAATAGAAGAGCCACGAACAATAAAATAATCTAGTGATTTCTATTTGCAAACAATAGAAGTGATTTACTGCTGCCTAGAGACGCAAAATCAGTCATGTGATTGAGGGTGCTAGTATTTATTTCTGCCTACGAATTTCTCATTTTAAAAATATTCTCACTACCATAACCACCATCTTCACAGAACGATTTCTTACCACAATAAATCTTCCTACTATTCGCAGTCTATCGCCATGGAGTCCAACATCGCCAGTGAGTATCTTATCCATCTTTATCATACCCGCCAAGCATTCACTAATCACCTGTCAATAGACCACACTCTTGCTGAGGCTCAGGCCAAGGCCACCGAGGCTCAGGACAAGGCCAACAAGGCTCAGGACAAGGCCAACAAGGCTCAGCGTGACCTTGAAATGGTCCCTCGAGGTGTCAGCGGTACTGCTTCCAGTGTTGATGAGTTTGCTGGCATTGTCAGACAGTACATGGAGGACACTGGCGTCACAGCCGTTAAATACCGTGTCAACCCCGTTTACCGATCCGAGTAAGGACTACGGGAACCTACATTGTAAGTCACCTCTCTCTTCTCATTTACCCATCACAAACTGATATGTATTATCCCAGCCTAGCAATTCACTGAAGCTTAAGATAGCCCCGTTACGGTTAGAAGGATGAGGGATGGCTAGAGAACTGGATACCATGGGAAGGACTTATATATAAAGGAGACTATTGCGTACTCCTCATAATCAATTGTCCACCGATGGTCAAATGTACTCCAGTAGGCAACGCCATTCCAACAGTAAAACGTCAACGGCAATCAACCTCTTTTATCTTCTGCCTAGAAGTGTAACATTAACCTGTACCACCTTTGACTACAGCAAACCTAAAGAGTAAATTTAATTTAATGGAAGACGATGAGGGTTACTGATAGTATTATTCTAATTTCGCAAATGATTACTTAATTCCCAGTCGATGTGCTAACTCCTGACGTTACGGCCAAGTGTATTGAATTAGGCGCCTTCTTGTCCTAGATCATTTACAATAGCATATTTCACTAAGTATTTTACATATTTCTTTAATTGGCATATAACGACTATCATAAATAACAACGACATAGCAAACCTTAATCTCAAAACACTTTCTTTCATATTGTACATCAAATTTAAGAGAACTAGTACAGTTAAAATTAGTCATTTAAACTCTTATACTTCTATTAGTCCCTCCTTCAATTCCAACTATCTACAGATATCTCATTGCCCATTGTCTTTTCTCTTTAGTATTTAAAGAGAGATGGATTGAATCCGTTTGCTGAAGGGATATCTCAATCTCAGAAAACCCTTTCTGGATCTTATTGGTGCCAATCCAGTATAGTTGGCGACTTGCATACCTGCATGCAATAATGCCATCTGCATTTGGGTCAATACCTACCAGAGCTAACTCTGGGTATACAATTGACTCTGCGAGCTGGAACTCGCTGGTAGGGTCTTGGTCGTATGCCTCAAGGGCGCGCACAAGATGGCCAACTCGAGCATTGACTTTATCAATAGCTTGCACAATGAACAACCCGTGCCCTTGTAGTGGGGTAAGCGATTTGATGATTTGAAACATTGCGACCAAGTGCATTATATGCAGACGAGGGTCACTGGCCGCATTTACAAAACAGCTAGGGAGCAATTGGAAAATGCTCTTGACTATCTGTAATGAGCTCGATAGTCCCTCTTGTAGGGCTTGGAGATAGCTCAACAATTGTTCAGTGCTGCTTGACTTGGCATCAAGCATAGCCAAGACGTCAAGAGCAATTATGTTCACGCTTTGGTCATGATGGCAGATCTGCAATGAAGCATCAGTGGAGCAGGAAGATGCAATATCCCATGGCCTCCAGTGTGTCCGAGGTCTAGCTAACTGAGAGTCAGCAAGGACCTTCTTCATCATTGCACCCCAATTTTGGGACTCAACCCCAAGAGAAAGATGATTCAGCAACAGAGTAGCCTGCTGAGCCTGTAGCTTGATCATTTTGTCTCCAGTTTCGCTCCGTTCACGCAGTTCTTGGGTCTTGCTTTGGATGACTTCATCTTTCTTTTGAAGCTCGAGGACCTTGATCTTAAGCTCCTCTTGCAGTTGATCCCTTGACTGTTCAAGGGCACCACGGGCTTCAAGCTGGATTTCAGTCTCTTTCAGCCTTGATTGCTTGCCTCTTACGTCGACCCTGGCGTCTTTGAGGTTTTGTTCAACCTCTTCCTTTTGGACTTCAAGGTCTCTAGCCTTTTGTTTCCATTCTTCAACGTCTCCTCGCAAGATTCTTTTTTCATCTTGCCATGCCGTAACTTGACGACGACTTGACGTTTGAGCGCTAGCTAGGTCAGCTGTCAGTCTGGTATTCTCAGACAACATGGCATTCCTTTCAGCCTCGAGTTTCACTCGAGCTTGCTCCTTATCGGATAGCTGCTGGTGAAGTTGGGTAATTTCCGATTGGAACCTTTCCCTATCTCGATAAAAGTCTCGCTGTTGGGTTTCGAGATCAACCTCACATTTGGCAATCTTGTCGTTCGCCTTTTCCAATTCACGTCTGGCCCGATTGGAAAGTCGTGACGCTTCATGAGCGTCCCGCGCCTTGGCCGAGCACGTCTTTTGCAAGGTACCCAACTCAGACTCCTTGGCTGCTAAACTCTTTTGCAGCGCTTCGGCTGTTGTTTCAGACTTTTTCAGGTTACTTCTAAGAGTCTCAGCATCTTTCCGAAGAGCGATCAACTCTTCGTTTTGCGATGGCCCCCCTACAAGGAGGTCAGTTTGAGAATCTGTCATCTGGCCCAGTGCCTTATACATGGCATTGTCGAGTTCATCAGGTATCTCAATCCCTAGCCTAGACAATAGAATCTTGAGCTTGGCTGGAGAATACATCAGAAGCCTTAGCACTCTATGAGCTGCCTTCTGACGAGTTTCCTGGTCTGCCGTGGACCAGAGATCGGTAACATTCGATGCTAGCCGATCATAGGTCGCTATAGCAGCCTTGACATCGTCTTCAAAACAATTTGTCATTCCTTTGATGACATCAACTTTTTTAATAAGCCCTTGAATCTTTGTTCGATCTTCAGGGTCAAAGCCAGAGTTGGTCGCAGCATCTGATCCATCTGTGCTGTGAACAACATCCTGTCGTACTGATACCATAAGGCTCTTAAGCTGATCCAACGTTTTGTTGGTATCATCATAATCAGTCTGTACATCATCGTCAAATGCAAACGGTCCGTAGACCGATGGTCTGGCTTGCTGCATTTTGGTGCTGGTATGATTCAGTTTCAAGATACCGATTGATGTAAGAAGGTGAAAATTTGTAGTGTTGTGCGTGGGGATTGGATCATGCATGTCGAATCCCCAGGGAAGGAGCTCCTCCCCGTGAGACACGACAAGTGGGAAGGTATCCCACGTTACCCACCTATCTCAGTCTTGATCCAACAGATAAAACTTGAGAATACTTATATTGCATAAAAGATGGAGTCTGACTTGATAACCTACTCTCTGGGGTAAAGATCTGTATAATCACGCAATAGAGATGCATCACTCTGTACCATCGTGTTGATGCCAAGAAACAGAGGCATGGTTGAAGTTCTTGAATAGGAAGGTCGTTTATGTCATTCATGTTGATCATATGATCTCAGGAGAGGCTCCAGTTCTATCAAATTACTGTTCAAGGCGTTCTTAGAGCTTCATCAATATGTCCAGATGAACAAAGATCACAAAGATAGAACAACGTATGCACAAGAGATCCAGCCAGTAATAAAAATAAAGTAAATTATTTTCTTCCATCACCTGTTCACTGCATGTTCTTGTAGACCAAAGAAAATCCTTCCCAGAACACCTCAACCCAGCTGTCGACAATCAATGAGACTTACAATGCTTACAGTACTTACCCGCCATCCTGGCCAATCTCTTCTTTTCTCTCCTCTTTTCCCACCTCTTCTTCCTTTCAACTCGCTTGCTCTTCCTGTATCTCTTCTTCTTCCTTTCGACTCTGTTTCTGTTCTTGTGACCATTCTTTCTCCTCCGGTAGCCCTCGCGGGCAGAAGCCCTCGCAGCAGCCAACACTTGCACGGCACTGAGATTTGGAATCTGTAGAGGCACGTCAGCATAATCGTCCTCATCAGAACAATCGTCCTCATCAGAACAATCGTCCTCATCAGAATAATCGTAATCATCTGAACTGCCCGATTCGTCGATTTGAACTTGATCTTGATTTCCCTTCATGTCATATTGAACAACCCGAGTGTAGATGTCCTCAATCGCCGCCTTGACTTGACTTTCCTTTTCCTCAAAAGCTGTTGATGGGTTCTGTGGATTCAAATTGGTGAGGAGCGTGGAGGCTTTTTGCAGATGGAAGAGTAGACCTGTTGCAGATTGTTGGGTAAAGGGAGGGCTGGTGTCTATGCCACCCATGATGGTATCGCCTTCGTAATCCATGCTGTCTGTTGTCAGCTTGGGATGATGTGATGTGTTGGCGAGTTATCCTTCTTAGAAAAAAATGATGCTCCTAACCGTAGTATAACAGAAATTCAACAGGGATGATGTGATAAATCTGCGAAACGTGTAATCTTTCAGAGCATCGGATTTGGTATGTGGACGATTCATTATTTTTATGGAATTTCTGGCAGTGTTCAAAACTCATCATTGTGCTCTGAATATGGCCGTGTCCTCTACCGAAACCTGTGGTGTTTGGATGCTTTCTGCGCTGAACAATGCCCTTTGTCCTCAACACAACACAAAGACTCCTAACAAAAAAGGCTGAAACAAAACCCAGCTGTCCACTCCTTCATCGATTTATGTTATATACCAATGATCAAATCAAATCCTCTATTCATAAAATCCAAAACTTTTCGCTATTCATAACTCTAAATATTCAATAAATCCATCCCCTAAAACAGTGTATACATCAATCGCTTCCACCAAGGGAACGTAGCAAGCTCAGCTCGCCAAGCGTTGATGGAATTCCAGTCGTGTTCACGTCGTCCCGTGTCGATGTCAATCTTGTCGATGCTGATCCAGCTCGTTCGCTTCCAGATAACGCCACCGGCCCAGAACGCCAAAACAATGGGCAGTCCAAGGTACTGCATGAAGAAATCTTCAACTGTTCCCATACCCGACTCGCCTACTGGAGCAACAATAGCGACGTAAAACTGTGACATGTTAGATGGATTCAAAAGACTGAAAAGAAAAACTTACCTGGGCAATGAGAATAACAACAACGAAAATCAAACCAATCCAGGATCCGTAGACGCCACCGATAGCCTTGAAAGGGATTTCGTCAAGGGTGTGTCCATTGTACTTCCACGCAGCTCTGAATCTGATGTGCGCAAGACAGATAGAGCCCCAGCAAACAAGCATAGCCAAACCAGACAAAGCCAAAAGCCAGTCAAAAATAACAGGGCCAGCCGCGTCAAGGTTCAGGAAAGCAAGACATCCAAAAGCAATGATGAATCCAACAGATGGCAAAGGTCGACCCGCGCGATCAACCCATGTAAAGATCTTAGGCGCAAAACCCTGCTGCGCAAGAGCAAGAAGCGTGCGCGATCCGCCGTACACAGAGGCGATACCGAGAGACAAGACGGATGAAAGGATGACGGCGTTCATGTAGTGATCGAGACCCTTGAGGCCAGAGTATTTTCCAACGAGGACGAAAGGTGAGGCGGCGCTGTTGGAGTAGGAGCTGGAGCTCAGGAGGTTCTCGTCGTTGCAGCTGACCAGCATACCAACGAATAGCAACGCAACAATGTAGAACAAGCAGATTCGCCAAAACACCTGCTTGATCGCTTTGGGGACGGACTCTGTCGGGTTTCGAGATTCAGCTGCAGCGAGACCAACGAGTTCGGAGCCGGCAAAAGAAAACGCCGCAGTAACAAAAACAGAGCAAAATCCTTTGAAACCGTTTTTGAAAGCGCCTGGGTCCTCCCAGAGCTTAAATCCCTGGTATGTGCTGTAACTACCGCTTGAAGGTCCTCCGCCGCAGACGAGCACGAGTGCGATGATCATGAAGATGGAAATCGACGTAAGTTTGAAGCACGCAGCCCAGAATTCCTCTTCGGCGTAGCCCATTGTGCCAAACATGTTGAGAATGATGATGGCAATGAGAAAGACAGCGATCCAGATGCCGGGATTCGAATCAGGGGCCCAGTACTGGATGGTGATGGCGCAGACTGTTAGTTCCAGAGGAAGCGTGGCGGCCCATTGAAGGCAGTAGTTCCAGGCCATTGCGAAGCCAAAGGCAGGGTCGATGAAGCGAGCAGCGTAGGTGTAAAAACCGCCAGAGATGGGATACATGACGGCTAATTCGCCCATTGCGTAGACGACATTGAAGACCATGACTCCGACGAGGAAGAAGTCGATGAACAAAGTAGCAGGGCCCTATAACAGTCAGTTTGTAATCTCAGTAAGAAGATGGTTCACTTACACCCTTGCTCAGAGCAGAACCAGAACCGACAAAGAATCCAGCACCGATTGATCCTCCGATAGCAACCATCTGAAGATGTCTCGGCTTCATCTTGCGATCCAGCTCCACAAGACCCAGGCCATAATGCTTTCTCGTAAACGACTTTGCATTCAGACCCGTCCTGGTCATGAAATCCTCCTGCTCATACTCTTCTCCCGTGGCGGTAAAGGCCTCGGGGGCTCTCTCGTCGACATCTCTCACGACGCTCTTTTCACCCACGACGGGGGCATCGCTAGTGACTTTTTCAACAGCCATATTTGTATCGAGACCCAGAATGAATGACAAAACGAAAGGGACAAAGAAGGGAGGGAAAAGTCTGGCTACTTGTGCCCCATTATAAAAAGGATCTTTGTTGAATACAAGCCGGTTCTATTTCGCCCCATAGTAAAAAAAAACTCTCCATTAGTGGTTCCACCCATTTTTTACATGGTTCTGACTCTGCGTTTTTTACGATGGCAAAAGAAAATTCACTATCATCGAGTAAAAATCTCCACGATCTAAAAAGGGGTTGCTTTATTTCCCCAGGCGTTGACTCTGTTTTTTTACGTAAATCTCCATGGGGAATGTTTGGTCTGAGTGAGGTTATCTAGAGATTGGGTGCGGAGACGATGTTACTCCAATTGAGGTGGAAGTTGGAGTAACCTCCAGAAGGAATTGGAGAACACGTCAATGGAAGAGTTTAATAACAATTAAAGAGGTACTCTAATGCTTAATACGGTGAGAAAGTACATCTTTCTGGCTACAAAGAATTGTCGATCTTGATTGATAGTTGATCTCCCGCCTCCAACAGTCTTCGGCCCGATCGAAAAACGTTTTCATCGCCATCCGTAGTGGTTCGACAGGTACTTTGCCACTGTAGATACAGAACCACGCGCTACAACCAACACTGTCAATCGCCCCTGATCACACACTCATGACTTACTCCATACACTCACCGACATAAATACCTATCGCATCAATTACGTTACTCCAATAACTAAGGAATGACAAGATCCCTGTTCATTCATAACGTAAATCAAGCGGCTCAACGGATAGAGACGGACTAGACTAGACTAGACTTTGAGGCTTATACCGGCTCGCTATTCCCGTTGAACCATCCGAAGTGGATTGCAACGATAAGCCTTGAATGATTAACATCAGAGGGTAAGAATTATGTTATTCGACGATATCTCGTATATCTGAGGCTAAGACGGTGCTCATTCTCTATATGCACAAACCCACAACTCCTAAATCGACTGTACAAGGGTATCAAGTCTCATCATCCATTACTTGGCCGCTCTACTATGCTCCTCGTAAAACTCCAGCGTCAACGCAGCGAGGAACCCAGGAATGCACCCCTTCTCCCTGACCCAGAACCCAATCTGATCGCTAATCCTCCTCGCGAAATCACTTCTTGGACCGCCGCCAACCTTCATCGTGCCGCGCTCGCCGTCAAACACGATAGAGTTCTCGTGCTCGTCTGTTTGCGACGGGTAAAACGTGCTTTCGACCCGCATCTTGCCGTTGGGGATAAACGTCACGGTCCAGCCGAGCGTGGAAAAGATGGCTTCTTTAAACTCTTGAGACTTGGAGCCCCAGACTTCCTTCAGACGACGGGTGCGCTTCTCGGCTGATGCTGTTTCTGCCTTGGCTGCTGTGATTTCGCGCTCCATAGCCGCGAGGACAGAGGTGGGAATCATGGGTGAGGATGATTTGCCGCGGAGTGTCGCTAGGAGTTCCTCATTCTCCTTCTTGAGAGCTTTGAGAGTTGATCGCTTGATTGCCTCAAAGTCTGATGTCGGGTTGGACTTGAGCGACAAGACGCGTGTTTGCGTTGACTGTTTAGCAGCCTTTAGTTGCTCACGGCTGGTAGACAAGTCTTTCTCTAACAGAGAAATCTTGTTCTGAGACTTTGTCAACTCCTCTTCCAGCTTGCGCTTCTTTCTAGTGAGCTGCCCAAGCTGTTCTTGGGTGCTGTCATCCTCAACTCTCGATCGCTTGGTGCCTGTAACCGGTTGAGGGGCGCCTGTCGAAGGCTCGAGAGATGATAGCTCGGCGTGTAGCGTTTGGACCTCCTTCTTGTACTGGTCGACAAGGTCTTCAAGCTCTTGGACTCGTTGGACCCGCGCTTGGTCGAATTGCTCGGGTTGAAGCGTCTCGTCCTCGGTGTCGAAGGTCTTGAGTTGGGCGCGAAGGTATTCCACCTCCTTGACAGCCATAATACGCTGTCGGTCCAGACGCATGCGAGCTTTGTCGGTATTGGTTGCGCTGGCTGCACTCTTGGACTTCTCGACTTCGCTCTTCAATTGGGCCTTTTCGTCATTCAAAGACTGGATCGTGTTCTGCGCAGAAGTCATCTCCGCTTGTAGTTGGCCTACTTTCTCGACGAAAGACGCGTTGGTAAGACGTTCCTCCACTAAGGCCCTTGCAACAGCTTCTGGTGAGTCGAATTGGGATTCGTCAGTCTCGGCGGCATTCTTAAGGTACGCAGACCAGGCCAATCGCTCGTCTTCGAGTCGCTGTCGCTGGATGCGTGCTTCGGTAAGCTCTGCCTCAATCACCTCTGCAGACTCCAGTCTTCGCTGTAGAGTTCGCTTCTCTTCTTCGACGACTTCGACTGCTTTGCTCAATGATCGTAGATGTTTAAGCTCGGATAGTTGATCGCGGTTTGTAGATTCGAGGTTGCGGATATGTTGGACTTGTTCTGTAAGTTCCTGTCTGATAATCTCCATCGTCTCTGCATCACCACTTTGTGCCTTGAGTCGTAAAACATCCGCCTCTAGATTTGCGATTTGTCCATCCCTCTCGGCCAATTGGGACTGTGCCTGTTGCAGTGCATTGTCCCGCTGCTCGCTATCCTGTTCGAGTTCCTTGACTGTCTTTTGCGCAGCTGCAATCTGCATCTCCATATCGGTAGCCTTGCGGTCGGCGATTCGTGCGGCTTCGTCCTTGGCAGCGGACAGATCCTCAAGCTGATCCTGAAGCAAGCGGACCTCATCCTCTGCGTCACGAGCCTTGCGCTCCAGTTTCTTCTTATCATCCTCAATCGACTCCTTGATTTGTTCCAATTCTCTTCGTAGGGCTTCGGTTTGTTCGACCGCTTTCTCGCGTTCGGCTTCGGCAGCTTGGCGCTTCTGGACTTCATCTTGTGTCTCTCTGCGGGATTGCTCAACCTTGCTGTTGCTTGTCGACAGGGCGATCTCCTTCTCTTGTTCGGTCGTCTGCAGGCGATATTGCAGGGTTCCTATCTCTGCTTTCAACGCCTCCATCTGACGCTTTTCCTTCTCAGACTCGTCCGCTTCAGGAGGCGGCATGTTCTCCTTATGACTTTCGCGCGAACTGGGGCGGACGGATTCTGGGGCCATACTTGTTCGCGAGGCGGGACGAGGGAGGTTCGATTCGCCTGTGAGGAGATTGTAGGATGGTTGTGTACTTGCGCGAAAGGACATCTGATGATCGCGGTTAGCAATTGAATTGTTTGTTTTGTTTCGGATGTCTTACCCTGGAGTTTCGCAGCGACGGTTGCGGACCGACATTAGAAGTACTGGCCCTGAATCTGTTATTTGACATGGGAGTTGTGCGGCCTCCACGCCCATTCTTGTCGTTGGGCGTGTGCGAGCGCATTGTGATGGTGGGCAATTGGTTGTGTTGTGAAGTCGCGGTGCAGAATGGTTTGTTTGGATCACCAGCACGTTGCGCTATCACGTGACATCAATGCCCAGCTCAGTCCAACCATGGAAGTCAGTCCAGAAATGATGATATCTATACTACATGTTTGGGATATGGAATCGAACTTATGTTAGTTACATTCTTTTTCTTATGCTCAATTGATGTGGATGAAATGAAAGACATCATGAATTTGCTGATGTGTTGTAGGGTAGATGCCATCGTCAGCCACTCCCGATGATGAAGCTTTGTTTAAGCTGTTGTAGCGTTAAACGACTGGATACGAGTGATTGATCGATTATAGTGGCTGCCGGTATCAACGGTTCAATCGAGTTAAGCCCTGCTGGTGAGAATCAGAGGCTGCTAGATCAACTTCAACAACAACACAGCACTCTGTTCTTCAGCCATACTTTGTCAAACCACCAACAATACTTGGTGTGTATAACCACCCCTGCATAGCGTGTCTAGCTGTCTCCAATCAATCAATGACGCATCCCACTAAGAATGTTCCTGAAACGTTCCTCTCTTATCCCAAGCTGCCAAGTTCCGAACCGTCCAGTGACGTAGCAGTACCTGGCGACAAAGATGGAGGGGGACCCTGTCCCGTAATGATGAAGCTTTTGTTTTATTGGTCATCCTACATTCCATTCTCGTGACCCACTCTGATCTATTTTCCTGAGCTTCACAGCTTCGAATGTGGTCAAGCCTATATCGTCAGACCCGACGATCACCGAGTTATCATTCACTGCCTTTACAAATATGCTCCACTGACGTCGATTTGATATCGGGGCCGTTGAGAGTTTCTAAAATCGGTTGGACCATTTGACTTGTCTTTACTTGTACCACCCATCGCTTACACATGCGGATGGAGCATTCCAGATAGCTTCTACACCAACATCTTTCGCACACAACGTACATCCCTAGCATCGGTCGCTGTACCACAGCTTCCACCTTCCAACAGCTTTCATCCAAATACTCGACATCATTGACGATATCCCCATACCGCACATCCCAACCATGGCCTCAATTGGCCTCAGGGTAAGCTCCCATACCCCTCCATCGTACCATCTCTAACAGTTTCACAGTCCTCCGCGACCACTCGAGCCATAACCCTTCGATCCTCTCACTCTCGCCTCCTCCCACTCTACCAGCGCCAACTATCACAACGACACTTTTCCTCCTCAACACCACGATGGGACTCGTCAAAACCGTCTACCAACAGCTCGGCAAGCTCGGAAGAGTCCATCGCCAGCAGCGCATCCTCCGAACCAAAAGCCAGCAAGCTCAACATCTTTAGCACGGAATGGGAAGACCTCGACACAAAGATCAGCAGCTTTTCCGACCTGCCGCACCGTCTGTTTGGCGCAAACCAGCATATGGTCATTAACTACGAACTCAAGGAAGCTTTGCGCCTCATGCTGCGCCAGTTCAACGCGCCCATCGTTTACTCTTTCGCTTACGGCTCTGGTGTCTTTCCCCAGTCTGCTTCCAAGGCCAGCATATCAGAGGCCGACTTTCGAGCTGTTCATCCAAATCCCCCAGAGGCGCTCATCAAGTCGCAAAAGGGCTCGCCAAAGGTTCTCGATTTTATCTTTGGTGTTTCGCACGTTGAGCATTGGCATTCGATCAATATGAAGCAGAACCGTCACCACTACTCTGGTCTTGCGTCACTGGGATCAGGCGTTGTGTCGCGCGTGGGGAATTGGGGTGCTGGCGTCTACTTTAACCCATTCGTAGAGGTCAACGGAATGCTTATCAAATACGGCGTAACGAGTATCGACAATCTTGTTCATGATCTTTCTTCCTGGGACAGCTTGTATCTAGCCGGTCGTCTTCAAAAGCCCGTCAAGATTCTCCGCGACCATCCCCGTGTCCGACTCGCCAACCAGCACAACCTCATCGCCGCCCTCCGAACCGCTCTACTCCTCCTACCTCCCAACTTTACAGAAGTCGAGCTATACAGCACCATCGCAGGGCTCAGCTACCTCGGTGATCCTCGCATGGCTCTCCCCACAGAGAACAAGAGCAAGGTGACCAATATTGTCGACAACAACATCGTTCACTTCCGCCGCTTGTACGCACCGCTCGTCAAGACGCTCCCTAACGTCGACTTTACTGGACCCTGCCGCATCGACGACACGGATTGGATCATGAACCCGGATCCCGACAAGGGACTGCAGCAGGACATGGACCCCAAGCGTCGCGGCAACATGGTTAGACGCCTGCCCCAGACTTTCCGATCACGTCTCTATTTCCAGTACCAGAAGCGATTTGGTATCCCTCGAGGAGAGTTCAACGAGCTCATGAAGGCGTCAACCGATAACGATGGCACCGCTGTGAAGAAGATGCAGGGTGGTGACTTTGAGCGCCGCATTGCCACCGACGAACCCCAGAAGCTTCAAGAGACAGTGCGAGTAGCCATCAAGCAGACGGTGAATTGGCCCAGCACAGTACAGAGTGTCAAGGGTCTTTTGATGGGCGGTGTCTCAAGAACAATGCGATATTTGGGAGAAAAGTACTCCAAGTATAAAAAGGACAAAGTGGACAAAAAGGTGAAACAACTGGCCGACAAGTCAGAAAAGTCAGAATGAGCAGAAGCGCATCATTCAAGATGAAAGCAAAGAGGAGGAGCAAGCGTCGTTTGGAGTATAAGTTCACATGAACGATAAATGAGTATAGACGTAGCGAAATGAACAAAATACTTTGGACAAAATGTCCTTCTTGATCCCAGCCCGAGATATATAACTACGGATTTATACCATACATAGATACATACACCATTCCTCCAAGCGAGATCCTGTATTTTGTCCAACATATGAATGCGCATACAAAGAAAAAGGTGAGAGCAAAAGAGACATTAGGAACAAAGGGGAGGGAAAAAGAGTGAAGAAAAAAGGTTTCACCCCGAACAAGCCATTTACGCTCGCTATTCAATGCGCCGCCAAGAAACGTATTTCTGGCTTCTATCCATGCACGTGGTAATATTCAACAGCCCGCCGTTTTATCGTCCTTCGTATTTGCCGCTGACAAGTTTCCTTGACACAGGCACGTCTACCCACTTTTGTTCTGTGCTCGCGCTGTCGTCGGCGAAGGGATCGTCATCGGAGATCTCCTTGCCTTTGCCCTTGCCCTCGTCGAGTCGAGAGATGGAGATGCCGCTTCCGACAGGTTGGTCGCCCGAGGCTGTGAGTTCCCATCGGGCTTCGATGTGACCTGGCTTGGGCTCTGTACCCTCTGAGCCGATGATGCGGCAGACGATCTTCTGTGGGTCGTTGGTGAGGGTGAGGTCACCGATGCGCCAGTAGACGAGGTGCTTGTCCTTGAGGTGTATTCCCACAGGCTTTGTCTGGGCGCCACTTGATTTACCCTCGTATTTTGCAACAATGACCACGTTGTGTAGTGATACAGGGGCGGCAATCTTGGAGGCTGGGTTGAGCTGGTACTGTAGCAACAAGCCAAGCTTGTCTCCCTGAGGCTTCCACGCGGGCTTCAACAGGAGAGGGGCATGCTCGGCCAGTACTGAAGCCTCTGATTCCTCGAATACTCGGTAGGAGAATGCAGTGGCATTCTTGGTGAGGTGAGACACATCAATATTGAACTGGTCGTGGTGGTCGGGAGATGAGTTTTGTACAAAGATGCGGTTAGGACCAATGCGCTCGAGAGCCGCAAAGTTGTTGATACGGATAGTTTCGTAGGCTGGACTTGTTAGTGGTGAAGGAGGTATGATAGGCATTAACTCACTCTTAGCATCGCCCGAGTCGCTGGGGTTATTGACAAAGGCAACTTCACCCGTGATGGACGCTGACTTGATGACACCATCCTCAAAGACAGCAGATACGCTCTCAATGATGGACGAGTTGAGACCAGGAGCAGTCATGTGAGCGTGTTGAGGGTGGTTTCCACCGCCCAATGAGTTGCCAGATCGCACCGACTGTGTATCAGAAGTACCGGCAATGCTGGACTCGGATGCCAGTGCAGCAAGCGCACTTCCCTTGGATGTGGATGGAGCAAGGATTGGAGACGCTGCCAGACCACTTATAGGGGAATCGGTGCCACTCTCTGGCAGGTTAGGAGGCGGCACATACATGGTATGACGCACATCGCGACGTCCCCTGACTGTACCACTGCGACGAGTGGCCGGGCCCATCTTGAGGCTGTTGGCAACGCTAGAAAGTGCAGCCATCTTGGCATCTGGATCTTCGTCTTCAACGGGCGTCTGCTGAATGTTGACCTTGAGCAATTGATCGGGATCTTCGCCAGACTCTTGCTTGGCTTCCCGTTGAGCTTCGGAAATAGGGTCGTTCATAGGGGGCGGGACATTGAACCCGTCCGAATCCTTGGTTGCGTTTTGCGGTGCCGACGGCTGGTCTTGCTTGTGTGACGGAGGAGGACCAGGAGGTGGCTGGACATTTGACAGGTCAATTTCGTGGTTGCCGTTAACGGTGCCTCCAGCCGACTGTGGAATCGGGCTGTCGAGCAGATTTTCATTGTGTGACGTTCCGTTCGTATTCTCGTGCGCGTCTGGCTTGGGTGTGTCGTTTTCGCCATCGGGTACCCGCGGCATGTCAGGGGTTTCTGCCAGAGACGACAATCTTTGGTGCTCTTGGAGGTTGTTGGAGGAAGCTCTGGGAGAAGGGCCTCGATCGGTTTGGCTGTGGCTCGTTCCCAATCTTCCAAAGCTGGGTCCCAACTTTCCAGGCGAAAGCTGACCGAAGCCGGCGTGCATGCTCTGTCTTCTACGTCCACCGAACATGGTACCGAGGCGGCGCAGTTTACCTCCTAGTTTTGTTAGTTGGTTCTATTGGTGCATCAATTTACATACCTGGCTTTTCTTGAGGCATTGATGTCTCGCTCATATCATCGTCGGCGTGGGAAGATGTCGGGGCTGTGACAGGAGCAGGAGATGCTGTGTGTGCACTTTGAGCTGGCAGATTGGTGCTATCGGCAGTGCTTGGAGGTACTGGCGTCGAAGGTGTAGTGCCGGCGAACGATGACTGGCGCGTCGAGTTTCGGGTAGGAAGCTTCGCTTTGCCGGCAGTAGCTCTGTGCACAAAAGATTCGATTTCCTTTTCGGTGTTGATCTCGAGCATCAGTGCCAGCGTTTCCATAGCATTCTCCTGCACACGCTGGGCCGAATCAGACTCGTGCGTCTGGTATTGGGTGAGAAGATCTCGCAGGTTGTTGACACGCGACTCATCGAGAGCCTGGAGAGACTCAAAGATGAAAGGTGCCTGCGATTCCCATTGCCCAGTAGCCGACTCAAGCTTAGATGTAGCGCTCTCGACCTTGGAAGTGTTTGCTCGACCCCCCTTCTTAGTGAGCTTGTCGACAGCGTTCTGCGAGTCATCGAGATCTTTGGCCATGGTCGATAAGTTGTTGGACATGGTGTTCATGTTTAAAAAGTCCTTTCGGTTGGAAAAGTTTCGTAGCGGGTGCTCAATGTCTTTTTCGATTCGGTCGGCGAGTTGATGGTGAGCGTGGGCGATGCTTTCAGTCGAGTCGATAATTCTATTCCACGGCGCCTGGAAAACACTATAGTAATTGTGAGCATGTTGCGACGCCAATGCCACGGAACGGAAGATTTACCCCAGCTCTGATTGACCGTTTGGCACCTTGAATTGGGTGAGCTTTTTTAGACCCTGGACGTATTGATCCTCCACGCGACGGCGCTCCTGTAGAATTGATTAGCGGGATGTCGTAGAGACAGCGAAACTATATCGCTACCAATTGTTGATTCGTACCTGGAGCCAGTCGGCGACTTCGTTGTTGACGCGGGTCATGCGCTTCATTCGTTCGGTGAGTGTTTGAACCGCCTGACCGGGCTGGAGAGCTGCCTATATGCGCAAAAGGAGTCAGCCGAGCTCAATCAAACATCATTTTCATTGGGGTTCCTGTCGCTCATGGCGATGGCAATGGACAAAAGGGTTGGCTCACCAGCATGGCGGGATACTCGGCCCTGGCCATATCCTCCATGATGAACAACGGCGCAAAAGGATATTAATATTATATATATATGCGGAGGAGAGAGCAATGCATTAATGATGGTATTAATCGCTCCAAGAGGTGATGCGCATTGCGGTTCGTTGAACAAGAGGGGTTTCGGTCGAGGTTTGTAGGGACGAAAAAGTAGGAGCTTCGTTATGTACGTAGGCCTCGAGTTGTACGCCGTTGGTAAACAATGTCGATGGTAGGTGATCGGATGAGGCGGAGTAGGTTATGGCAAAAGTGCCCAGATCCAAGACGACACAGGGTTGGAGGGAGAAGAGTTGTTGTGTCTGGTAGTAACAAAGTGCCTTGGCTGGGAGTGACAACGGCTAAAGGGACCAAGTTAAAAGTAGAAGAGGAGAGGAGAGGCTGGAAGCAAGACAAGACAAGACCAAGACAGGGCTGGCGTTGACTGAATTGGGTTGGACTTTGGCTGGGGTAGCTCGATTTAGGGATGGTGGAGAAGGTAATAAGTGACGCTTGGTGGTTGGCCGAGCTTAGCAGTTCTCCATAGCATTAGAGCAGTAGAAATCACGAGGACACAAATAAACATGACCTCATTAGACCTCGGTCTATCAATATCTACATAATATCAACACCAATGAATTGAATCATGACACCTAAACAGAAGCATTCTGACATTCAATCCTGACATTCCTATTCATGTTTCTTCCATTGGCATAATATCCCCTGCTTCCCTTGTTCCTCCCGTGCCCTGTTCTGACTTATGAAATTGCGGGCCTCTTCTCTACCAGAAACCAAAAACCAAGAACCTGAGACATCCTGGTCAAAGGGCTGATCTTTGCCGGAAATTTGACTGTCATGCTCCAGACTTTGACAGCGATTCGTACCATTCCAAAATCCTTCAATTGACTTGCAACCACTACAACCCTGCAAGTTGTACACAGATACACTACTCACCAACAATGGCACTCCCAGAATGGAAAGCAGCTCTATCCATGTCTCAGCGCTATGAGACAATTCAAAAGATGTACAGAGTACTTGAACCTTTGACATTTCCCAAGGCTGACTTATCTCTAGCCAAGACTCCCTCTCGGCTTCCAGCATGAGCGAAGCCATCGCCATTGAACAGGCTGCCTACCAAATCTCTTCTACTCAGGTCCGCCCACGCCATGTAGCGGTCCAGAACTCACGGAACCGCTGACAAGGCCTAGGAAGAGTATAATCTCGCCTGTCAACCGACATCAACTCCTACACCCCCGCTGTCACAGGAAGTAGAGAGTGAGATCGACTCTGGCATTAGGATTGGGTCGTACAAAAACTGTCGACCCGTGTCAGAAGGTGTCACTTCAGAGGTTTACCGTTCAGGCGACAAAGCTCTCAAAGTTATTGTCACGTACCAGGATATCGAGCCTCATAATCCTCAGCGCGAGGCAAAGATTCTCAAGACGCTGCGATCACCATGTATCCCTCTTCTCGAGACCTTTCGCGACCAGGAACAGCGATTTGTTCTCGTCTTTCCTTTTATGACATACACTCTAGCCGATGTACTCGCCCAAGGACCTCTACCTCTAGACTCTGTGCGGTCAATCTTTCGGGACATCCTGCAAGGTCTAAAGGATATACACACTCAAAGCATCATACATCGAGACATCAAGCCATCAGCCATCCTCCTCTCTTCTCCCACAGGCCCAGCATATCTCTCCGACTTTGGCACAGCGTGGCATCCCGAGCTATCAATACACTCAGAGCCAGCCAACGACAAGATTCTCGACATTGGAACTGGTCCCTACCGCGCAATCGATGTGCTCTTTGGCCACAAATCCTATGGACCTGAAGTCGACATGTGGGGGTTAGGAGTCATGCTCTCAGAAGTTCTTCGCGATCCCCCTACCCCCATATTCGAGTCCCGTGCCGTTCACGAAGATGGTAACCAGTTGGGTCTCATTCTCAGCATCTTCAAAACCATCGGAACACCTACTCCCGAGACATGGCCTGAAGCAAAGCAGTTCAAGGTCGCTCCCTTTGAGCTCTGGACCAGCTTCCCCGGTCAAAACTGGGAGGAGCTTCTGCCCAACGTGCATCCCGACTTTACAGATCTCGTGTCGTCGCTTGTGCGATATGATAGCCAGCGACTTACTTCCACACAGGCAAGGTCTATCACTTTGTTGCGAATATGACTAACTGTCTGTAGGCTCTTGAACATGGAGCTTTGGGTGCGCAACCATAATGAGCCACAAGGCAGGTGCAGAGACACACCTGCCAAATATGAGAGGAAACAATGTAATTAGAAAGTCTGAATCGAGCACTATCCATTCCATCAGGCCTCCATCCAACTATGAAATGGAGTCTGCTGTTTTGATCCTCTCCTCCTCCATCATCCACATTCTTGTTAAACAACACTTTCATCACAAATAACCCAGAATCAATCCAACACAATGTTTACTATAGGTAACCACTCCATGCACTTTGCATAGGAAAGAAACTGACATACCCGCTGGCCCTGGCCCCGACGATTCCAGTGATTCCAGTGATTCCAGTGATTCGTATAAGCCCTACATCCTTGCTGCTACTATTCCCCCCGTCGGTTATGCACTACACGCTAATCTCAGAGATACTCGTGTCAGAAATACTGATGTCGAAGATAATCATGCCAAAGATACACGTGTCAAAGATACTCATGTCAAAACCACCGATGACGATTTTGCCGTTTGCTTCAAAGATGATATCGATGACTTTGATGTCGACTGGAACGTAGTCCACAGACGATATATACATACACCGGACTACGAAGTAGATAACGACATTTTGACAGGCAAACGCGTCGATGGTATCAACAGCCGTGATCCCGTCCAATCTATCCATGTCGACACCGGCATACCGTTGTACCGACGAAGAGACCACTGGCGGAGATGGTCTGCTCCAGGCTCATTCATCCCAGACTGGAGCCACAGGCGACATGTTATCCGTCCGCATTCTCCCCCGTCGGAAAACGGCGATGACCATTGTCATCGATGCTGCCAGACGTTCTTTCACCCATATCACTTGTCTCGTCATCTCCAAAACCATTGCCCTGCCGTAACAGTCGACAGTTGCCCACGCGAACTCCTCCTCGACAACACTCTTCCTGACACCCTACGGTTCGAGAATCCACAGCTCCTCCCCAATTCGGTTCGAGGCGAGCTTCAGGAATGGGTAAGGTCACTTTATGCTCGTCGTTTGCAAGACGTGGATCAGACTGGAGCGGTGGTTGACAGGTTGGATTCCGAACTCTCCCTCGGCCACACTATTCCTGCCAATCGATCGTTCACGAATCCACAACTTCTTCCCAATTTGGTTCGAGGCGAGTTTGAGAGTTGGATAATGTCATTTTATCCTCGTCCTATGCAAGGCGTGGATCGGACTGGAGCGGTTGAAAAGTTGGCTTCTGACGACGAGGGCGACAGCAGTGTAGAACTTGATGAGCAGATGAAGGAATGGTTGTCAATCGACCCTAACATCGATGAGGAGGATATCGCTACATATGCGCCAAACGACATGAGTGGTGGCGAGATGATTTCATGGATGCCAGATGACAGTAGTGATGGCGAGATGGCTACAGATGCGCCAAAAGACAGCAGTGGTGGCGAGACTACAGAGGTGCCAAACTACAGCAGTAATGAAGAGATGGCTACAGATGCGCCAAACGACAGCACTGATCAAGAGATGGCGACAGAAGTGCCAAACGACAGCACTGATCAAGAGATGGCGACAGAGGTGCCAAACGACAGCACTGATAAAGAGATGGGCGGAGTGAATATGAAGATGTAGAACATTCTGGACTTTATAACGGGTTTGGGCAATCATACCTAGCTCAAGCAAAACATTACAACGTCAATTCAAAATTCTTTTATTCTATCTCGCCTATTCAATGTTGTTTAACCCTGGCGTCTCTTTTGTGTATCCGCACCCAAGTAGTCGATGGGGTTTCTGCACAGCGGGCAAGTATTCTGGTTGCTGCTCTGGAACCACTTGTACAGACACGTCCTGTGGAACAAGTTCTTGCATGTCGTGCACCGCTTATCCGGCATGCGCTTATCCGTTGAAATGATACTGTAGCAAATAGCACACTCGCTTTGGCCCTTGAGGGCACCGATAATGTTGCGCTTAAACACCTGTAGACCGTCGATGATGTTGCCGTTGGAAAAGGTGATCACACCCTGTGTCGTCATGATCCAACTCTGCCACTTCTTTTCGTTGACGGCGACGCGGTTGAGACTTTGTACGACGACATTCTCGATGGGGTAGTTTTGAGGGATCTTGATGGAGATGGCAGCTTGGCTTTCGTCAACTTCGTAGCCAGCTATGATCTCACGCGCGGCTCGAGCAACTCGCACAGCAAGTTCCTGCTCGTCCATGGCTGGGGGTTCTTGAGTATCAGCCCACTGCTGCACTTCGTCAAGAACATCTGCGATGATGAGAGGGGAAAAGTATTTCGTTGTCCAAGATTCGACCGCAATTCGTGTCTGCTTCGAGCGACAGTCGATATACCACGATCTAAACAAGCCAGGAGTGTACTTGTGCAGGAGGTAAAATATGTGAACAAGTAACCACTGCATGTTCTTCTCTTCTGCTTCCGACTCGGCGAGCTTGACGTCGTAATCCTGAATATGTTCTGACGTAAGGTTGATCCTTTCGAGCTTCAGAGGGTGTGCGGCCGAGTGTCCGAGGACGTCAAACATAAAGTCCAGCAATGGCCCTACGTAATTACTTTGCTTGAGATTATCGTTAAAGTCGTTGCGGATCTTAAACGACGACGTCGAGTAAGCGTCGAATACGAGCTTCCATGATAGGAGGTATGATCGGATGGATGAAGGAAACTCTGCGAGCATCTCGTCAGAGTACTTTTCGAGGGTGGGAGCGTCGAGGAGAAGCGACAGAAGTTCGTCAGGCAGTCGAGCATCTATACACATTAGTATTGAGTCAATTAAGCTGGCTTTGTACATACCTGTCTTGTCCAACATGGCGTCAACCGACTTTTGCTGTTGCTGCTCAGGAAGAGCCTTGTGAAGCAGATTGTATGCAGCTGTTTGGATGTCACGCGAATCCGACGCCACCAAGCCAAAAATGTCGCAGAGATCAGGGACTTGACGAAGAGAAATCTTCTCGACTTCTCTACAAAGCATAGCATCCACAATTTCCAGAGGTTGAG
This sequence comes from Fusarium pseudograminearum CS3096, assembly GCF_000303195.2. Lineage (NCBI taxonomy): Eukaryota > Fungi > Ascomycota > Sordariomycetes > Hypocreales > Nectriaceae > Fusarium > Fusarium pseudograminearum. The sequence continues at coordinate 681,974 of NC_031953.1, read as the reverse complement.
AAGTAGTTTCCCGAGGGAGTCGCAGGAGCTCGATTAAAGCCCTAGGCTTGGCCCCAGCAAACTCCTTGAGGGCATCTTCAAGATCGTCGTTGGGCTCCGGAAGAGACTCGATAGTCTTGTATAGCTTCAGCGAAGAGTGGATGAGGGGGAGGGCCTCGTTCAGTTCAAATTCGTGGGCGCGGTTCCATAGCGAGATGCAAAACTCGATTGCCTTTTCCCAGTACGAGCCATAGACATCTTTCATGCATGGGAGGAGCTTGTTGAGAGAACGGCAGATTTCGGCGCAAAGGGCAGGGCTCAACGTCTCGGGCTCATCAAGCCATGAAGTAATCTGTCGGACAGCAAAGACGATTCGGTTGTTAGCCACAGGCAATTCGCCCGCCTCGTAAATCTGAGCACAAGACGAAAGCAAGACCAAAGTCATCAGGGTCTTGTCACTCTCCGCACTGACGCCAGCAATCTCGCTTACAACTCTATTGCAAAAGGTATTGGCGGCCTTGGAGGGTTGGAGAGTCTCGCCAAACCCGGCAATGATGGCAGCGGCAGGGAGCACTGTCGTGGGGCTGACCTTGAGGACGTCGGGCTTCAGAAGAGCATCCTCGAACCCGGATGATGCTCCGTGTGCCTCTGCCAAGAACTGCACAAGCTCACTGAGTGCCCTTGCACTGTACAGACCTCTGGGGGTCAAGTCCTTCGAGTGCTCGGTTAACAGATCTATAAGCTCTTGGATGATTGGCTTTTCAGCTGAGTCGCTCCAGACTTTAGCGTCGGCTGCCAGATCGCTTAGAACTGCACGTGTCTTGGAGACAAACTCTTCAGCTTGAGCACTGGCCTCAGAATGCTTGAGGGTCTGCCATAACCGGTTCTCCTCCATGCAAGTGATTTGATCAGAGATGAGCTGTACAGTCAAGCATTGAAGGTAGAGAAGCTCGAGTTGGAAAGGCTTTGGCAGTTGCGATAGCGGAAGTTTTTCTGATAGCTGCGACACGTAAAGAGCCATTCGGGCGGGAATAGAACGTCCCTTTCTATCTCGGTGGACTCGTAGCAGCGTGGATCGAGGTGTACCCTTGACTAATGCAGACGCACCGCCGGTGCTGTTGGTGATGGACAGCGCCGGGTTCACAGAAAATTCAAGGAAAGGTGCAAGCTCCTTCATCCACACGTTGGTGCTTGGGAAGAGCTCCTCAGATGGAATATCGCTAGAAGCGGCATTCTGTGCCTGAGATACCAATGTGCCAATACTGTAGATGAATTAGCTTAGTCGGCTGTACAAATCGGACAACTTACTCTAGAGATTGTGTTCCCGCTCGTTCGAGGTTAGCTTGAACGACGGCAACAACAGGCAACTTGCCACCCGTATGGCTGTCCAGCAGAGTACGAATGGCAGTGGCCTTGGAAGAAATGGAAGAGTCATAAAGCTCAGAGAGACCCAAGAGGAGTGCGACCAAAGTCGTGTGAACGCGATCGTCTCGGGAGAACAGCTCAGGTCGGCCCTTGGCAGCAATCTCCAAAGCTTGCAGTGTGGATGCAGTCTTTGAGGGGTCCTTTTCAAGAATCTCAACAAGAGTTTGCACAAGCTCTCGGTAATTAGCATCTGTCAGAGTTTGATATGTGACAGCAGCCTCCAACAGTTCCCAATCGTTGCTGTTGCCAACTGCGAGAAGCACGGCTTGGCCGATAATGTGCTTTTGCAAGTCCATGTTACCCTTGGCAAGGACAGCTCCTCTGTCGTTGGAGATGAGAGATGCAAGGGCGACATCGCGGCTTGGCTCGGACGGCAGATCAAGCACAGCCTCGACCCAAGAGTTCCAGATAGGGGCGAATTGAGTAGACACAGAGCCAAGTAGGTGGAGAGAAGAGAGTAGGTAGCGGGAGGAAGGTGAAGAAACAGCTTTAGCAACATCGTCTCGAGCCAGCGAAGTGAAGAATGTCGAGAGTCTTGTAATTCCATCACCATGGAAGAGGCGAGGGGCCATGCTCAGCGCATATTCGATGATTCGAGCCGCACCAAAAGGCTTCAGATTGCGACTCTCCAAAAGAGCGATACTCTGACTGATGGCCTTGAGAGAGGGCTCCGCTGTATGGTCGGGGACGTCATCTGTTTCGGCTATCTTGTCCCCAATCTGGCCAACAAGACCAAACCACCGTCGACCTTCTTCTGAAATCTTCTCCTGGGACTGTTGGTACTCTCGGGAAACCTCGGGCAGGGAGCCGGAAATCTTTGCACAAAAGATGCTGGCGAGTCGGTTCCATTCCTCTTCGGATGCTGACACGACGGAGGGAGAAGCTTTAACAGTGGCGATGTAGGCTTCTACAAGTACAGAGATGGCATTCGGACCCATGGGGATGGCGACGGTCTTTTCTGATACCGAGAAAAGAAATTGCTCTATAAGAGGGAACAGATGTTCCTGAACAAAAGGCAATTGGTCGTCGGCGGGTAGATTCTTGAGTAGTCGCTTAGCGGTATCGACGAAGCACTTCCATGCAAATGAGGTATTCATTCGTGGTTCTTCGCGATGTGTAATCCCTGACTTGAGAGAGGACAATAATTGCGAGGCAACCTCCGGGGTAATGAGGTCAGATGGTAGAACCATTAACAATTGATCCAGACACTCCCAAAACTTTGGAGGGCTTCCCTGCGATCCCTTGGAGATGAACGCTTGCATTCTACCCAGGGGTGACTTTGGTCCAGTAGTAACCTTTGCCGCAGTCCAAACATCAGGGTACTTTTGTGTCATCTTTGTCAAAGCCCGCACATACTCGAGAGCAGAACCAGCTTGGTTGGTCTTCAAGCCACCTGTGATAAAGGCCTGCTTGACCTTTGTGTCGTCGGCGTAGGGTAGCTTGCGTTCGATAGAAGCAAAGAGAAGCTGGCAAACGGTCTTTCTGACTGCTGAATCGGTGTAGGTGATTGTTTTCCAAACGTTTTCCTCTGCAAAATAGTCATCGTAACGTGATTGCAACTTTTCTAGATTGCTTTGCTCGACCTTTTGCAGTAGACCCAAAACAAGAGATAAGCTGGCAGTAACAACTCGAAAGTACTTGGCCTCGGCGTCCTCGGCTGTTGTAGATCGTTCGTCGCTAAGAGTGTCTTGTGTTTCCTGGATAGCATCAATGGCGTAGTCAAGGATCTGGGCCTGGCACTTGTTCCAAAACGCAATGACCTTTTCAGGGGTGTTGAGAAATGGGGTTAGACCATCGCTAGCAGCTCTGGCCACTACCCGGTCGCGATCGTATAAACCAGCAAGCCATGCGCCGACGATCTTTGGTAGGTGGCGTTCAAATCTCTTGCGAGCAGACTTCATGAGCTCGAATTGAAGGTTATGTGTAAGCTCGCGGACTCGGCGTGAGTTGTCTATCGATGTGCGGGGATATATTTGGACCTGCAAAGTATAAGTTACTGAACATTGTTGCAGCTGTTTGCCTACTAACCCAAACGTCTAGAATGCCCTCTTCAACCCCGCCATCCTTTTCAAATGGGTGAGCTTGAACATGAGCTAATAGCTCCTCGAGCGCCTTGGCCTTGGTGGTGCTGTCTTTCTTTAACACATTCTTGAGCGAAACAACGACATTTGGATCGGAAATAGCTGAGAACGAGGGAGGCTCGGCGAGGTACGACAGAGAAGTTCCGGAGGCTGCGGTTCCAAAACCTCCAAAGCCGGAGCGGGGTCCTTCAAAACCACGGCCGGCAGATTTCCCTTGTGACCGTTTCATGGTGTGGTCGTCGGCGTAGATCAAAATATGTAGGTAAAAGGAATGCAAAAGGGAAACACAGGTCGGGTGCCGCTCGGCTGATGGCGCTCTAAAACGGTAGAAGCTTGCAAGGCTGATGATGATATCAAATTTGGTGGTGAGGGACCAAGTGATGTCACATGCGAGCACGGACCGTGGTTGGTTTAGTGGAAGCGGGTCGTGTCGTTCCACTGAAGATGAGCCTCAATCACGATGAGAATGACTGATGAAGAATGAATGACCATACGACTAATAAGGGTGATAATTTGGAGATCCTCTTATTCTTATATTGTGATTATATTTCTAATTATATCTTAATATTGCACCTCGAGCTTTGTCATGAAAACCTTCGCCGAAGACACTTTGCCGTCTCGCTTGACTCACGCCGAGCTTCCCCGGTCATCGACTGCGGATGACGATGGGGCAATTGCTGAGTTTATCGACAACCTGGTTATTGGCGAAACGGCTGAATTTCTGACGAAAATCTGAGATGCGCCCGGTCTCGCGGGAATAATTGAAGGCATTCCTTATCCTGAGACAGGCGGTTCGACTTGAGAATCAAGGTACATATTCAGTATGCAGGTTTGCTGGGATGTATAACTACGAAAAGGTTCATTGAGTGCTCAAAGTTGGTAACGGTTTCTTTTCAGATCGTCTCTGATATCTAGATTTTAGGTATGAGTCGTTGGCCTTCAACTAACAACCGTATCCTTACTTGTTGTCGACAGTATTGAACTGTCACCATCCATGCCGGTCAGATAAAAACGGAGACATTATCGTTGCTATATGACAGAAATAACTAAGCAAATACAGTCGAAACGATGGCCACAAGATGCTCAATCATTATTAGCCATGGTCCTATATCCGACCTACCTGGCATCTTACTGCCAAGGGCTAAAAGTAGCGACTCCAAACATACTCTGTACCAATCAGTCGATTGAGCCCCTGTAATCGTGCCAGGTTGCTTAAATCGTCGTCTTGCATGCGCCATAAGTTTGGACATTGCGCTAGTACGCACTTTAAGCGACGCAGAAATCACTTCGGTCATGAATGAGATTTGATGCTGGGAATGGAGAGACGCACAAAGACACGTCTACGTAAAAAAGAGTATAGAGACGACATGTTGAAACCTGTGCCGTGAAAAGCACAGAATGCTGAGTGCTTGGCCTATTGAACCGCTTGAGCTTGCAATGGATCGTCGCTGCATGTGAGAGTCACGGTGTCTCTGGTTTCAGTGACAAAGACCCGGTCGTCCTGCGATTGGACACCCTGGTACGAGGAATTGACTTGTCTGATCACCGCCGCATGCGCCATTTAATCGAGAGGCATAACAAATGAAGACGGCTTCGTTTTATCGTTTATCAGGGACGGTCCAGACCACCGGCTGGCGTGATAAGAACGGCAATATTTTGGGTTAGCATCAGTGCCGGATGCTGTTTGTCCGCTTCTGTCCTCCGCTTCAACATAGCCGCATCGCGTCAATGCCTGCTGCTTCCGTTGGTCCTGAGATGCATGTCTTAGGGGTTCAAAGCCACAAAGACCCTAGCCAAGTCTCTGATAAGCCGAGTACAGAACGAGATCCCTGTTGCTTCATGTGAGCTGTATCATTGAGAGTTTGAGTGTCCGCCAAACAATAAACAGAGTAACCGTTTACGGTGCTCACGATAGCTACCCGTTACTGTAGCCAACGTAAACTTTATATCTGTCCTCAAGCCGAGTTGTACAAGATCTCGGTGAGAAGTACCTGTTCAGCAAGGGCTTAGAGGCATCTGCGAGCTTGACGTCAACGGCTGTTGCACGAGCGGGATATCATCCACTTGCCGCTTCGGGTTTGACGCTGACTCCCCCGCAAATGGACGACCACAGTGGGTCGTTAAATGCAACCCCAGCACAGGGCATCACAGGCAGGTTCCAGTTTGTTGCAGCGGCTGGTAAGACACGCTGACTTGCCTGAGCCGTCTGTAGGCTTGAGACACGTTTGCGGTGTTAAGGGCGTCAGATATCTTTGGGTATGAAGTTTGTACAGTGCAACCACAATGCTACAAGGCGTTGGACACGAGTCACAACAGCTCGTGTCACAGTATCACGGCGTCACCAAGAAGCCTCTAGATCTTATCCAAGCTCTGTCCAATTGTATCACATCTTACAGTGCTCTTTCCCTTGAATCCTCCCCACTCCCCCAACTTTACAGTGGCCCCACTTGGTTCCTCCTGCCCCGGCTTTATTGAACCTGAGGTTCCTGACCAAACAGGGCTTCATCGTGTGTCGTTTGCTGCTTCCGTTCCATCCATCCATGTTGTTTTAAGGTCCTGGTTCCCCTCATGTAGTCTGTTTGTTTCTCTTCATTCCCCAGTCTCACATTATCCTTTGGTTTGCAATCGCTCAAGCTCGCATCCGTTCAATTATCATTGTGTTAGTCGCTGCTGTCTCACTACAAGAAACGGACGTCTTCGGCCTATCACCACACATTGTATGCCTTGTGAGCTCTTGAGTAGCAATACCAAGATCGTCACTGGGCCTCCACTCAATATCCTTCCGGTGAGTTCCAGCAATTAATGGTGTATGCCTGATTGCAGCAGCATATGCAAGCCTGTCTTACTCGGCAATGTACTAACCTCGAAAGCTTATTACAAATATCTCAAATTCACGATGCTGGCTACCACACGTGTCTGGACGAGTGAGAAGCTCCTCCAAAGCCGACCTCAAGCCTCGAACGTGTTCCGCTCTACTGTTTCATTACAATCAAGATGCGACCACAGGAGTTTCTCTTCTGCCTTGGGCTCGCCCACACTCCCCCAACGTAGAAGTACACGCAATTCCGCTACAATACAACCTGCGTCATTGACTCGCAATGTCTCTTGGGAGAATCGATCAAGAGCTGCCTTTAGGCGAGCTATGAAGAACTTCAACCAGACTGCCGATTCTACCGGGTTCATTAGTGTCGAGCAAGTCAAGACATGGGTGGGCGACCTTGCGGGTGCTCGACCTGGGGCAGGCATCGAGGACGTGGAAAGGAGTGCTATCGATCACTTACTTCGCGGCGATGACAAAGCCAATATTCGCAAAGCCACATTGACCACTGGTCACCACTTCGCTGGTCTCCGCCCGGATGCGAAAGTTTCCGACAACGCAAACAAAAAGGACGCCAGTTTTATCGACCCTATTACGAATCGCCGAGTTCCCAAAGCCCCCAAGACAGCCCCGAAACCACGATATGACGATCTAGAAGCCTATAAGCCGATCGACTTTGTCAAGGCGACCGCTGAAGCTGAGTCTGCCCCCAAGTACGACGACCTGGACAAGTACAAGCCTGTCAAGGATGGGAAGGTATCTCAACAGCCTGCCGCCCCGAAGTACGACGATCTAGACAAGTATAAACCAGAGATCGATGAGACATCTACCAAGGAAAAAGCTGTCGAATATGACGACCTCGATAAATATGGGCCTGTCAAATACAACGAGCCCGATGGCAAACGACAACCGACAACTGAAGAAAACTCCAAGAAATACAACGATCTTGACAAGTACTCTTCGGTTGGTATTGACAGTGCCCTCGCTCAGCGCCAATTGACGGCCGAAGAAAAGTCCAAGGCTTATCAAGATTTGGATCAGTACAAGCCAGTCTACTGGAACGAGCCCGATGGTCTGAAAGCGCAGTCCAGTGAGGAATTGTCCAAGGACTATGATGACCTCAACAACTACAAGGCGGTTTACTGGAACGAACCGGACGGTCTTCGAGAGCGCACAGCTGAGGAGGTCTCCAAGGATTACAAGGATGTTGGATCTTATGGGCCGGTTCAATGGAGTGAGCCTGACGGTCTACGTCGTTTGACCCCTGAAGAGGAGTCCAAGAAGTACGACGATTTGGATACCTATGCCAGCCCCTTCGAGGTTAGTCAGGCAGCCCTAAAGGCACACGAGAAGGCTCAGATGGACACAACCATGCGCGGTAAACCTCTGGCTCCCAAGGTTGATGCTCCCGTCGAGGACTTTGCAAGCAAGTACGACGACCTCTACCTTTATGGACCTGTCCACTGGAATGAACCGGATGGTCTCCGAAAACCCACCCCCGAAGAGTTGTCAAAGAACTATGACGATCTTCACCTCTACGGTGCTGTCAGGTGGAACGAGCCCAATGGTCTGAGACGTCCTACCGCCGAGGAAAGGTCCAAGAGCTACAGGGACACACATCTCTACGCAACTCGAGACGTCTCTCCTCCAATCTCACGCGTTCATCCCGAGGAGGCTTCCAAGGCGTACAAGGACCTCCCAGGGTACCGCCAATACGCAAATGCTGACGCTGCTCCACGCATTCACCCCGAGGAAGCCTCCAAGCAATACGCTGATTTGAAGGCCTATGCTTCTTTTGAGAACGATGCGCCCAAGGCCAAGGACACCGGAGCCAAGTACAAGGATCTGCACAAGTATCCCTCTGCTGGCTATGAAGAGACCACCCGACAACATGTCCATCCTGAAGAGTTGACCAAGGCCTACACGGATCTTGGCAGCTACAGACCTACCGAGTTTGTTTCACAGGCTCAGGCATACCCCGTGCACCCCGAGGAAGCCTCCAAGGTTTACCAGGACTTGCACAAGTACACTGCAGTTCGCCACAACGAACCCAATGGTAATATGTCAATCCCTCTAGATGAAGTCGCCCGCGGCCTCCGAGAGTTCGATTCCAAGGCAGGTTCCCAAAAATCCCCGGACGCACCAAATGCTTATTGTGGAACCTCGAATAGATCTATTCCCGACTCTATGGAAACTAGTGTCGACGACTCCGGTAGTGCCGAGACAATTCGAGCTGCTGTTCTGCGTAGAGCTCATCAAAACAGTCAACGGGTCAAGCATCAAACGGCCAGCAATTCCGAAGTTGGACGTACGTTGACTGGCAACTATGCTCGGGACTTTCCAGAGGAGTTTGCGGCGTCGTGGAGCAAGAGTAACTCATCATCCAAGTCAACACTACTGCCAAACAACGGGGGATCATCGGGACATGTTTCAATTGTCATCGAGGACAACGAGGAGCTTGGATCTATGGACGAGAGCTTTCCTATGGAAGGAACGAAACTTCAGCCAGCATTGGACCGGTCGGGTAAGGTACACAAGGACTCTTATTCACACCAACCTCAAGGGTTACAGACCAGCTATTCGGAAGAATGTGGAAGCTCGACTGCACCTGTATGGGAGAAGCACTATGAGCCCAAATCTGAGCCGCCCAAGTCTGAGGAGCCCAAACTTGAGTCCCGCAGAACTACCATACCTAAATCCACTTCCTACACGATAATCGCCTTCGATCCAGCTTCCAAGATGATGCACGTGGCGCCAACTATGTCGAATGCCTATGACAACAAGAGCCCACTGCCCCTTCCCGAGGCACTACTTCTTTTGGCAGAACCTGCCAAGTTTCTTCCATTCCTTCAATCACTTCAGAAGCAAGGGTATGAAGTTGTTTCAGGCGGTCGCCAGATGCTCGTCTGCCGTCAGATACGACCAATCTCGGAGAAATCTGTTGGCTCTTATGATGCGATGATCCGTCACGGTGGTGTTTTCTCTACTGTAGATGAAGCGACTCAGAAGTCCAGGCGTCGTGAACCCAAAAAGAAGATGGGTCGCAAGGTCCTTGTGGGGACTATTGGGATCGCAGGAGGAGCCTTTGCAACGGCCACGTTGGTGGAATATTTGAGCACCAAGGGGATGAGAGCATAAGAGACGAAATTAGTAGGTCATCTTATGCTACTTAGACTATGCCCTTAGGCTGATTACTTCTATACCCTAAGACTTAGGAGGTCAACTTTTCTGCTACCCAGTAGGGCTGTAGCAGCAAGCAGCGTCTGAACGGATTACTGACAGCACTGAATTTTTTTGGAGTTTTGGGCAGCGAATGGGACCAAGATTGCTATCCCCTCAAGCGGTGTTTTCTTTTGTTGGGTTTATGAAGGATGCGCAAGTACGCATGCATAACATGGAGCTATGGAGTCAAGATACCTCGGCATATCGTTTCACATTTGATAGGTACGAATAAACACTCGTTCATTGCTTTGGTTCATTCTTGTGCTGTCTCTGCAGCTGTTGTAGTACAATTTGCACCTTGGTAGATCCCTTTTGTCCACCGATTTGCCATTATGTCCTCCCATTCACCAAACTCCAATCAATTACCCTCGCGCTCTGTAAATCCAGGCCCCGTGTTAACCTGCCCAATCTTGTCCATGTGCATCTCGTGCTTTCGCTCCTCGGGACTCCAACTCTGTCGACGCTGAATTGACGGTGTCCAGCTATTCGTGTGGCGCATGCAACGGTCGGCACCAGCTTGAGCGGATGGGGAAGTAGGAGCTGCAGACTCCGACGTCAGCTTGGAAAGAATGACGAGTTTGTGCTGTGTACCTTCAGATGGGGGAGAGGTGTGGTCTGTATTGATGGCGGTTGGTTGACGATCCATGGTGATTGATGATGAGATACTTTTATAGTCGTCAGTGATGATGATAGTTGCTGTTATTGTTGATGGTGGTGTTGTAGGTTGATGAGTGTCTTTATAGGCTGTGTTGGTATGCAGAGCGTTACCACAGTTTACTCAATGTCTCAGTAATATCCTCTTTACCCCTCCTTCCACGAGACAAACCTCTTATTTATAAACAAAACAGCTCAGGTACTATTATATCATCATTGTTGAACAAAACCCCTCTTGAGCTTCACATGCATGGCTAGAGGTGGCGAAAAAGTGGCCTGATGGAGGGGAGGGGATTTCTTGTATTTGAGTGTGACGCTGGGGCGTGATAATTTTGGGGTTTTTAGAGTTTGCGGATCGAATATCGGGATGGGAATCGTATGCTTTGTGAGTGATTATGTGCGGATGGATGCATTGTGACGGAGTGTAAGCTCTAAGGGTACTGCGTGTAGGTAGACTGTTTGATGTAACATAGGTGACTGTAGAGGATTGTTTGATAGGATCGGGATGGCTACGGGTAAGAGTACTCTGGATGTACGGATACATAAACACGGATGTAACAGTACTCATTGTCAACTCTGGGGTACCCCAATATGTTTCCCCTCGTTCGTTGGTGGAATCATCATCACCTCATCTGGCTTACAGCAAATCTAGACTCCAAATGGACCTCATGATCTATCAGATCATCCACCAACTACAATCTTCACATGAAAGGTCAAGCAGGTTGATCAACAGGGGTAATATCATTGCACTTATCTTCCTACAATGTCATACATCCATTAAGACAAAACGCTAAACCCTTTCCATGCCTTTTCTCTGGCACCAAACATGACCTTTCATCTATCCATGCCTCATGGCATACTCTGTCCTTTTGGTGGTCCAATCCTTTCCCTTTCAACTCCATCATGCAGAAACACTTTATACGCCCAGGCTATGCAGTTTGAGAGTACGTCGTGAATCAAGAAAGAATAAAATACAACAAACAATTGGGGGGAAGATAAAAATGGGGGTATAAAGCAAAAACAGACATCCTCCACCGGTAGTTAGAAAAGAACAGTAAACTTAATCATCGAGAGCTGCGTAAACTCATTTCTCGGAGTGAAAATCGTATGTACGTAAGGGCGAGTGAATTAGGGAGTCTTGGGTCGCTTCCAGTAGTATTGCTGTTACACTGTTAGCTTGTGGCCGTTATGGAGTGATGGGGGTACAAACCTTGTGCTGCTTGCGACAAGCGCGGAGGCTGGGCTTGCGGAGACCGTCAGTAACGGCGAGGCGTCGCTGCTGGTCGTCGTCGTGTTCGGGAACATAGTAGTATTCGCTTTCGAGGGGCTTGCCAGCTGCATCCTTGCCCTGACGCTTGATGATGCCGATACAGGGTGTGCTCTCGATAACATCGCGGAGATCATCCCGGGTGATGTCTCGCTTCTCCTCGGTGGGGAGATGAGTCATGATGGTGGACAGAGGGGTTGAAGACAGGCGCGAGAAAGCAAGCTGATTGACGACATGGTTGGCAACAGCAGGGTTGGTCTCGAAGGACATCTTGGCCTCGGTCTCGGGGGTGGGAGTAGGAGAAGAGACGCGAGGGGGTGAAGAGAGAGGAGACTCTGTCCTGGTGTGCTGCTTTCGTGGAGACTGGGGAGCAGTGGGGATCTGGCGAGGAGCAAAAAGATCAGAAGCAACATCGCTGTGAAGGGGATCAGCTCGCTTGGCGCCCTTGAAGAACTTGGTAGACTTTGTAGTTATCGAAGCCAGACGGCAAGAAATGTCGGCGCCAAAGGGTCCAAAGGAATGGATGATGGGGTCGTTCTCCTCATCAGGATCGTGTTCCTCAACTTCATCACTGACTTCACTGCTGAAGCTAGCAGTCACATCGGTGCACATGCTGACATTAATGCTAGATGAATCGAGCTTTTCCGACAGTCCTTGTTCAGCATCATCCTCGTAGATTTCAATGTCACGTTGTCCTGGCAGTAGAGCCTGGAGACGGCGAGAGCTGGACAGACTGGCAGGCGTGGGGCTCTCGGGAGATGCAATACGAGAAGCTCGACGGGGAGGAGAAGACTGGAAGATAGCCTGAACACGAGACTGGCAGGGAGGAGAGTCCCAAACGGCATCGGAAATATGGTCAAGAACCCGCTTAGGCCATTGGACAAGAACACGCGAGTTCTGCACATCAATTATAATCTCGGAACCCTCGGTTTCGCTGGTGAAGCTATCACCCTTGAAAAGCTCCCAGGTGCGGCCCTGACTGTGCAGCTTGAGGCCATTCCAGCCATTGCAGATAATCTCAATCTTGCTGGGCTCGAGAGGACTGGAAGCAGCAACGTAGCGAGCCTTGACGTGGACACGCGAGACGAGACGATCAGCGGAGATCTGGTAGTGGGACGAGTTGGAGGATCGACCCATGACAAGTGTCTCGCCGTTTTCCGACAGTTCAACGGCGGGGACGGCAGCAAGCGGGGCTCGCTCGGAAGCGATTGCGGACCGTTGAGGCGGGGAGCTCGACAAGATTCCCGTGCTCGACGTCGGAACGGGAGTAGGATACTTGAGGTGAGCACGAGATCGGCCTGTTCCGGAGCCTGAGCCGAGATTCTGTCGCTTCACTGGTCGTGGGAGGTTTGGTGGTGAGGACGTGAGCGGCTCAAAGGGCGGGAGAAGAGTCGGAGCGGAACGCTTAGATCCGGCGAGCGAGCAGGACCTCATGGTTGGCAGCGTAGGCGAGGCAGAGATGCCTTTTCGAGGTGATGAACCGAGAGAGTCCATTTTGATTGTTGGATGAAATCGTATCGTGGTTGAAGGTCGAGGGCCGAGAGATCGCGTCCAGAAGCGAAGACCCAAGCACGCGTTAGGCTTTGCGTTGGAATGCCGGATCCAATTCGAGATGAAGAATCAATGTTGGTATTTTTCTCCTTTCAGTATTTTCTTTTCCTTCTCGACGATGGCCTCGTGGTGGAAATCGAGTCTCGGTGGAACGATGGATGACGACACGAAAGGCGGTCTAGTTGATCAGTAGAGTAGACTCGGTTTGCAATAGGAGATAGAACGAGATGAATGGATGAGGTCACAGGACGAAAGATGAAATAATGAACAACTTTTCGAGGAAAAGAGGTTTGGTTGCAGGAGAGAGCCAGAGCCGAGAGTGAGAGAGTCGTGTGTGTGTGGTGTGCTTTTTGGTGATGGGAGGTATTTAAGAGGTGACCCGCTCCACTACTTTTGGGTGGGCACGCGGGAACGCGGCCAAGTACTTTGCGCGACTCCGTGATTTTTGGCGTTGGCGTTTTTGTGCAGAGAGCTTCAGCGGGGTGGTGCTGTAAATTAGGGGACCGAGCATAAGTTACAGCGGAGATGTGCACGGCGTTATAGGGGGTGCTTTACGCGACTCAGGCCGCGTTGAGTGGGTGGGCCTAAGGCCTCAGAGCTAGCGTATCGATAAGGATGACGTCCACTGGACGCGCTGAGTTATAGTGGCTGCGTTGAGGCTTGTGCTCAGAGCTGGGAACATCCTTGGCATCACAGGAGAATGTCTCGAATTTATTCCGTTGCTATTTGTGTTTTGTCTTTTCTTTTTGCAAGACCATGTTTTAATTGCCTTCTTTTGCTGCCAATTAATTATTTTATTCACGACGTTTTCTTTCATCCTGTTGAATGAGTGGATTGCCCGACAAACGCTGCAAGCCAACCTCTCGTTTAACCTCCAATTTTACAACACGTCTCCACCGACAGAATCCTGGCTTCTTTGTTGAAACTGCTCTAGGTTCGCGTCTCGTCTTCCAGACCAATCTTAGTCGGAAAATGTCTGGCTGGGCTTATTTCTATTCGTTCCTGTGCAAGTAATATTAAACGCAAGCTAGGATTAGTCTAGGGCTTTGCATGGAGAACTCCGATCCGTGGAGTTTGACATCAGTCTCGCTTCTTGATCCGTGTCGATTCGCGATTCTGATATTGAACCATTTTAGTAATTTGGATTCGAATTTACATAAAGAATTGACATCCAAAAGTCAATGACATCTTTGGACCACGTTGATCAAGGTTGCCGTAGTAATCACCGTAGCGATTGGGTTCGTTGGAATGTCTTTGTTCGCCCTTCGATCGACGCAGTCCCCGCGCTACTCGTCATGAATCAGTTTGTCACGGCGACTGCTTTATGCAATTTATCGCGTTCCTTCAAGTTTCGAGACTCATTAAACTTGCCCCACATGAAGATTTAGGCACGGGCTGTGATAGATGTGAAATTGGTGGTGCATGGGTGGATGGGATACCCTACAACACCACCAGTGAAGGACAGGTTTATACGTTTATGACCAGATTTACAGAGACTAGAATGATATGAATTTGACTGGATTCAAGTTTTCATTTTTGCTACTGTATGGCAATTTTTAACGACTAAAAACGAACTGGTAGGTCAAACTGGTCATTCCATATAAAAGTTCACGATAGCTTCATTCCAAAACCATGTTAAGTATCCACCCAAACACCCCCATCCCAAACAAATCAGCCAATTTTATCCAAATTCTTTACTGCACTATTGAGCAGGTGTATCCTTTGCCTTGCATACGTCGCACTTGGACTCATCGACTGTTTTATCATCATGAATCGGCGTCCGCTTGCACGTAGCGAGCTTGTTGTTCTTGTAAACGTCACAGAAGTCATCGTAGAACGTAAAGTCCACGAGATTGTTACACTTTTTGCAGCGATAGCTTGTGCTATAGTGGAAACACATTGTCTTGTTGAGTTAGCATGAATGAGATGCTGTTTGCGCCTTGGGTCAAGAAACTGAAGTGGCGGGAGAGAGTATTTATACGTAGAATATGTGCGTACGACATCTGAGTTACTATATGCGCCGCCGCTTAGCGAGCATCTTGTCACAGGGCAAAAAGGCATCGTGTCACTGTCGCAGCTCTGCCTAAGGGAGTCAATTGTTCATCTAGAGAGACTTGCTACTGTCGACCCCGTCCTAGACCGACCGACAATTCGGTTCCACCTCTTTGCAGTCTAATAGAAAATTGCTTGTCTTGGAACATATCGGACACTGGCTTGGGTTGACCTTTATTGTATTGTGCATCGTTCTTCGCTTGCATATAGCTCGCCTGCGGTTCTTGTAAATACTGCAATACTCAGTACGGCGCAGGAGGTCAAGCTGGTCGTTGCAATTGCTGCAACGGACGGTTGTCGTGTAGTAGGTACACATTGCTGCTAGTTAGTGTGAATGAGAAACTGTCTGATGGAGTGTTGTTCTGTTGTCGATAGAGTGCTGGCTATTGTTGGCTCTTTTGCTCGAGAGGCTTTGGCCATACTCAAGCGGCGGGAGACAGTATTTATACGTAGAAGTTTTAGGTAGACATGACCTAGATACGATATCACTGCTGGGTGTCAAGGGGCTACTGTATTTAAATAGGCATATTGTCAGAGGCATGTCACTCTTTAGTAGTTCTGAATGAGGGGAGTATATTGTCCATCTGGATAGACCGGCTACGAATAGCCATCTTCCCATCCGATACGATGCTGCGAGATGTTTACCCCAAGCTCTAATCACCATCTGAGCTCTGATCAACTCCCCATGCCATCATGCTTCCACCAGCTTGTATTGACCCCAGCATCAGTCGTCTCCGTTGATCTCAGGATCATCCTCAAAGCAAAAGACATGCGCCTTGTACCTGAACGTCTCTTCACAGAAGTGAGGAGTAGATCGATCACGTCCGCCATCACGATGAGCCCGCGCAACGAGAAAAGCCAGAACAGTACGTCCATGAGCAATCTTGATAGCTTCGTTGTACTCGTCGATGAAGTAGCATTCATTGTTGTTGTAATCCTCGCAGAGCATCTCCTTGAGACGATAAATATCAACATCGCATCGAGGGATGATCTGGCTTCGCTTGACGGGCTCGCCCTTCTTGTCGCACCACAAAAAGGCAGTGTTGTCGTTTTCGTCGCGCTTGACCGCGAGGTAGACTGTGGCGCCCTCCTTGCGGTACTTGGGGCAGGGGACAAGGTAGTCGCCGCCGGGGGGCTGGTTGCATTTAAGACGGCCGATTGAGATGGAGGATTCCACGAAAGTGTGTCTGGTCATGACGGGCATCGGGATGCGGTGTCCAGGCGACCAGTTTTCGAAGATCTTGCCCCAGAGCTCTTCCATGCCCGCGTTTCTCAGGATGGCTCGCTGGGCGTCGTTGAGGTCGGGAGGAGCCATTGTCGCGCTGCGTCGTGGAAGCATGTTGCAGTGTGATGAGCCGAGTGGCTTACGATGGCGAGTCCTTGCTCAGCGTCCTGGCCTGTATCCTTGGGATGTAGCGGATGAAGAGAAAAGTCTCTGACAAAGTGGCTCATAGCCTCTTTTATATCTGGGGTTGTCTGCTGTCAAACGCTGCTGGGTAATCGAGTGAACTACAAACATGCAAGATCCACGTTTGTTCGAGAGTGATGCCTATCAAACGAGGATTTATCACGATGCTAGGCAACTAAACATACAGGTAGTTGCTGCAGCGTTCGATTCACGTGCCACTGCGTTTTGTTTACATTGATCAGGACTCCGCACCAAAAAGAATATTATAGAAGACCGCGGTTCGTTTGCAAATATGCCATTAGCAAACCCCTCTCGAACGGTAATTAAAGTAACAGAATTGGAAGAACTGGCACTATGGTGGCATTGCGCCCATCGCAGCAACACACAGCCATTGCTTTGGCATTGTGAAGTCACACTCGACAGCCTGTAGCTTCAAACTGTCTTTGAGAAGTAGTCAGTGGTAGCCATAGTAGATAAATGCCCCTTCGATAAATTATACAAGTTCAAGCAAGCCTGTCATTGCTTCTTACATGACCTGCGCACTAATCAGTTGTGAAAGGGAATTCGGTCCAGACGCAGACATTACACAAACACTCAATACCATGGTAATCGTAATTGTTCTGCTCAATGTCTACAAGTAATTAGACAGCCTGTAGCTTCTTATGGGCCTTCCGTGCATATAGTTGCGCTAATCGATCAGGAAATCAGTCAATTAAATGCAAGACATCACAAACATCGGAGACCTTTAGTAATGATAATCGTAATTGTACTAATTAATATCTACAGCGAATAGGTATAACATAACTCATACATCGTTAAGACACGCTCAAGCCTTGACAAGGGTAACCTTGGTCTCCTCCTTCAAGTCCCTGCTGCTGAATCCAACACGAATGGTGAACTCGCCCTCAGGAATGACCCACTGCTGGGAGATGATATCCCAGTAGCTGAGATCACGGCGCATCAGCTCAAAGCTGACGCTCTTGCTCTCGCCAGCCTCGAGGAAGACCTTTTCGAATCCACGGAGCTGCTTGGGGGGAGTACCCTTGGGGGCGCTCTCGGGGAAGCTGACGTAGAGCTGGGGGACGGTGGCGCCGTCAACCTTACCGCTGTTGGCAACGGAAACGGTGACGTTGTAGATGCTCTCCCAGAGGGCGGGGTTGCCACCGGGCTGGACGGGGAGGGCCTCGGGCATGGCAGTGATGTCGTCGGCGAGAGGCTCAGCGGAGATGTCGGAGATCTCAAAGGTGGAGTAAGACAGACCGAAACCGAACTCGTAGCGGACAGACATGTTCTGGGCGTCAAAGTAGCGGTAGTCAATCTCGAGCTTCTCGTCGAACCAAGACTGCCAGTCGTCGGTGCCGGTGGTGTTGATGGCAGTGGTGGGAGGGGCGTTGTAGTCGGTACCGTTCAATGCAATGGTGTAGGGAAGACGGCCGGAGGGGTTGACATCACCGTAGAGGAGGTCGACGAGGGAGTTGCCAGACTCCTCACCGGGGTAGTGGGCAGCGAGGATGGCGGTAACGTTGGGGTGGTCGGCCCAGGGGAGAGTGTTGATACCGGAGGAGTGGGTGACAACGACGGTGTTGTTGCAAGACTTGGCGACAGACAGGACAACTTCGTCACCATTCCAGTCGACGCTGAGGTGTCCACGATCAGCACCCTCGGTAGCCCAGGTCTTGAGGAAGACAAGGCAGACATCAGGAAGAGCAGGGATCCAGAGGTCAGTGACGTTGGAAGTGGTGATGAGAGTGTTGTTCATCCACTGCTGAACAAGAGTTCCGTCCTGCTTGGCGCGGGCGTTGATGGCAGTAAGAGGAGAGACGAGGTAAGTCAGACGACCAGTTCCGGAACCACCACCAACAACAAGGTTACCAAACTCAAAGTCTTTCTGGTTGTAGAAACCCTCGGTGATATCACCAGCATCGTTACCAAAGACGGCAATGGACTTGGGCTTCTTGAGAGGAAGGGCGTTGTTCTCGTTCTTGAGGAGGACAGTAGACTCGGCGCCGTGCTTGCGGATCAGGGCACCGTGGTCACCGCGAACGTCACGGCTGCGGGTACCGGTAAAGTTGAACTCCTTGAGCCAGGTCTTTCGGGGGGAGAAGGTGTTGAGGTCGGCGCTGGACTCGTCGATAGAGGGGTAGTCCTCCTTGTCCTGGCCGAGCCAGAAGTAAGGAGCCATGATACGCATAATCATGTCGTCGACGCGGGCCTCCTCGAGGGTGCCGTTGGTGACAGCGCGGGTCAGGTTACCACCAAAGAAAGAACCAGCCTTGAAGTCCATACCGTAGGCGCCAATGCCACCGGGCATGTCCATGTCGAGACCGCTCTCAATGGTGGCAACACCGGCGTGGGTGCCACCCCAATCAGACATGACATAGCCCTGGAAACCGAGCTCGTCGCGCAAGATACCGTTGAGGAGCTTGGAGTTTTGACAGCTGTAAGAGCCGTTGAGACGCTGGTAGGCGCACATGAAGCTAGCAGCCTTGGCATGGGCGGCGTTGGCAAAGGGCCAAAGGTAAAGCTCGTGCATGGTTCGGTCGTCCATGTTGGAGGAAAGGGCCTCCTCGTCGACCTCGCCGACGTAGCCGTCCTTCTTGAAGTTGGGGTTTCGCATAACCTCCTGCTCGTTACCGATAAAGTGCTTGGCAGTGGCCTGGACACCGGCGTCCTGGTGACCGTTGATGGTGTGCTCCATGGCGACACCGGTCAGGTAGGGGTCGGGGGAGAAACCCTCCCAGTTGCGGCCAGAGTAGGCAGAACGTCCAAGAGGACCGGCGACGGGTCCGAGAAGGATATGGGCACCCTTGGCCTTGAACTCTTGACCCATTGCGAGACCGCGCTGGTAGAGAAGGTCCTTGTCCCAGGAAGAAGCGGCGGAAACACCAGCAGAAAAAACACTGGCGTAGTCGGCGACTCGAATAGCGAGAGGACCGTCATGGAGACAGAGACCCTTGAAGCCGAGACGAGGAATGGCGATAATGTTTCCAACACAGGGACCGGGAGTTCCAGTGACCATGTCGGCCTTTTCCTCGAGGGTCAGCTTGGCGAGGAACTCCTTGGCTTTGGCGAAGCCCTCTTCCCATCCCTTGCCAGTAGCATAGGCTGTGATGTTAGCAAACGAATTGGTGTTTGGGGTAGTTGGACATACTGGAGTTATAGTGAGGTGAGTGGCCATATTGTCCAAGGATGGTGGTGTTCTTGGGTTGAACCCAGCTGAAGGCCTCCTCGTCGCGAGCACCACCGCCAAAGTTCTGGGCGCTCACGCTCGTGGCCAACAGGCCAGAGACCAGCACGGATCGAAGGCTAGCCATTGTGGAAGGGAGGAGGAGAGATGGAATGGCGCTCTGTGATGATGATCCTTTTTTCCATGGTAGGCGATGGTTGAAGTTTATATATCCCAGTTCGGTAACAGCAGGTTCGTCCCTCGGTGCATGCCCGCCGTTGCGAGAAATTATCACCCCAACAAGTGCGTCATTGCGAAAAAGTTAGCGTCGTCCGAGCTGGTTCTTGAACGGCAAGAGGAGCTGTGCGGGGATGGCGATGCGGAGTAGAGTCGATTGTCTTGTGATGGCATTCCCAGTTTACGAGGTTGTACCCTGGTCTGGGTCCCATCGGCGAACTTTGGTTGATTTCTGCCGTAGCTTAACCGATACCACTGTGCGTGTCCAATGGGGATCGACGGCGCTGCAGAAAGTAGAAGCCTTTGGATATGATGGTGTCATGGTATGCTGAAAGAAGAGATGGCAAGTCTTGTCTGCTAACTCGAGTTGGTCTGGTGATGTCGGGAACCTGTAAAGCCTGGGGAAGGACATCTCCACGAGGGAGCCACAAGTTTAATAATACGGCCGTCAATACCACCGAGCGACCGAGGATTATCCAGACATTAAATAGGTTTTGGTCCTTGTTTTCTTCTCCAGTCGTAGTCTGGTCGTCTCTAGACCAATTGCCGGGGGTTTAGTGCGTCGTTGACAGTCTGGGGGAAGGGCCGGGGTTCAGTTTTCTTCTCCGCAATTGAATTCGGCCCTGTTGTGGGCTCTTGTGCGGAGTATTTCAACGGACGACGACAAACTCACCCGGTGTACAATGAAATACTTAGGAAATAGTGATTGTATCACTTGTCTGCTGGTCACTCTGCTGTCTCTCCCTGCCCGTTTTCTCCCCCGCGAAATCACCTCACAGTAATCGGACAGGATATCGACCCAGTACACTGGCCTGGTGACGCCCTAGGTTACAGCGATACTTTTGGGGCCCTTAGACCGCTGTCACTTGGGCGTGATTGTCAGGCCTTCCAGTGCACGTGAGGGTCTGGCTTTTGTTGACTGACATGCCGTTCAGAATTGCCGTCTTTTCCTCAATGTCTCCCATCCTTTACGGTGAATATTCGGACCTTTGACAGTCGATGTGCATGATTCTTAACCGTTAACGCTTCATATGGGTTGCTTCGGATATACGCTTGCATCCGAAAAAACTCAATTCCAAGAGTCTCGTGCCGTCGATAGTGGCTGGCTGTTCAACGTTGTGGATGCTTGACTCGAGTGGATATTGATCCCCGCATTTATTGACTCGGAAATTAACGGTAGGTTGACTGTTGACCATGGGTTACAAGGTGGCTGGTTAGGCTTTCATTGAGATGCAGAATTTGCTCTCAAGATCTGGTGATCTGGATGTGGTACATTGACGAGGCCATCACGTCGTGTGCCTATTATCTGTAATTTGTATCTCTAATTAATGCGATGGACATGAATGCTATGACTACAGTGGCTCGAATAGAGTGCTTACACTAAAATCCACTGTCAGCTAGCGCGAACCGTTCTGTGGTTACAGGGGAGCTTGATACCTGGAAATTTCATACAAACAATCACGATGGACGTTCAATTGGGGGTAAAAGAGTGAATTGGTATTCAAAAGAGCGAATTGATCTAAAAGAGTGACATGGTCTATAACCATAATAAAAAAACAATATCCTCCAGGGTAAACTTTTCCTTTAACATCTCAATCCATGACGTCCGTCCAAACCTCGGCTTGCTTTCCAAGAGCCACTAGCCTCAAGTTCCCGGCTCGGCGAACCCATGGAACAGTTTAGACCTAAACTGGACAGCCTAGAATTCCGGGGTTAGGCTGGCGGGCTGACCGAGCTAGACCTTACCTAGACCCTTGCCAGAAGGGTTGCATTTGTTGCATGTCAGGCAGGAAACATACTGGGATGAATCCTGTAGTTTCTTCATACACTCTTCTGTGCTGCAGAAGGACTTGACGGAGGCGTAGGTGATCAGGCGGCGGCATTGCTCGCAGATCATGGCGGTGGTCGATAACTGACACATTTTGACGGTTTGTTTGGTTGTTTGGTTGTCTGGTGAGTGATTTGTGAAAAATGTGTGTGGATGTGTCTGTTGTTTAGAGATGTTGGTGAAGAAGGTGAGATTGTTGACGACATTGGAGTTCTTTTTAAAGGACTCTGGAGATTTCATTTGCAAGAAATGGAACAAAGACACACAGCGAACATGCATGCATCTGTTGTAAGAATACAAGTTGATTGCAGTTGAACAAGGGGATGTGATTTCACTGTTCATTTGTTCAACGCTTTGTTCATCGCCAGTTAGTTGAACAACCTTACAAAAATCATGGAAAACACAGTAGATGGCATATATCCGAACGTGCGCGTCTGAAAGATTACTTGGAATAGGCAATACTTGAACCAACACCACGGACAAACACTTTGATCAGCACAAGTAAAGATAGTACGATTGTGGATAACGCTGGAATGTCCTGCCTTTTGACAAAAAGGAACAGAAGGAATGAACGTCCCATGGTGACTTCCTTTCAACTACTGTAGTGCTGTACTTTCTATGTCATCCCAACAGAAAGCAAGCCGTGTTTTCTTTCATCAACAAGCCAACTTCAACACAGTTACGTCAACAGCCCTTATACGCAGTTATACACCAACAATCCATCATCAACAGCATGTGTACCAGAACGTTTAAAATCTGCCACTGTGAGAATTGCAAATTCTATGTGGAGATCAAGAGCACCAAAACACCATGTCCAGAAGCCATCAAAGAAAATAAAGCATGCTCATACCCCCGATTCATCTCTGAGGACGTCTACCTCAGTAAATACCTATGCAAGACGTGCATAAAACGAGCGGAGGCAATGAGGGAAGGATTGAAACCGAAGCGGAAGCGAGACCTAGATGATGATGGAGCGGAATATCGGGACGATTGATTGAGTGCATACAAACGAGTCAGCAAAAGAACATCAAATTAAATTCACTAAACTACTGTTACTGCGTGAAACCAAAGCATCCAATCTTGAACCCTGATGTAATGATACCAGGACCTGCAATCGCTGCAATGTGACCTGCTGACCATTTGCGTTGTGGGCACGATACGCTTTGAACAATGTTTCCCATTTC
Source organism: Fusarium pseudograminearum CS3096 (assembly GCF_000303195.2). Lineage (NCBI taxonomy): Eukaryota > Fungi > Ascomycota > Sordariomycetes > Hypocreales > Nectriaceae > Fusarium > Fusarium pseudograminearum. Next base: position 659,102 of record NC_031953.1, on the reverse strand, counting down.
TTGCTTCATTGCAGTAAGTGGACTCCACTGCTTTTTCGCAGATTTTACCGCATTTTTCGCAGGTCAAACTGATGTTTGAGATTGTGCACATGATGAAAGAGTTGGGCGTGGTGTTGTGTAGCGAGATAGTAAGTGTGGTTTGGTGGTTTGGTGGGAAAACAGTCGGATGAGCGCGCTGGGTGGGCTTTATATAGGGAAAACCGACTACTACTACTTATCACTCGATAGCTAGATAAATGAACGAATGCGTGAAACAGGAATACGGAATCAGATATGGCTGCGGCTATGGATAGATGCTACCACTTGCCCCTGATGTGCCTCTAGATTGACGTTGAGGTCTTGGGTTATGTGCGGTTAGCAATGGCACACATTCACTTAAACTTATTTTTTTAGGATGACAATTTCACCTTCATTCAAAGTATATGTGGTTAAGAAATAAAAACATCTGTCGCGGATAAATACCATCCTGCTTTTCGCTTTTCTACATATTGTGACTTGATGCAACCGAATAACACTGATTCCCACATCATGATATCCGTGACTGCTAACCATATCATGTTATTGAATCATATCGGCATAAATAGAGAATATCCCAACTATTTAAGCGCCGACTATCGACACTCAAACCACCAAAAACTCACCTACCCTCCATAGAACTCCAAAATGTGCTACCGTATAACGATACAGTATATGTGCGCCGTTTGCAATCAACGCATGGGCTATGAAAGACACGATTGCCAGTGCAGCACCTCAAAGCAAACACGAAGTCGAAAGGCATTTTCTTGCGGGAGAGATTATTCGGCGACAGTATGGAACAACCAAGAGATCTGTGACGGTTGCTCAGAGCCTCCTCCTCCTCCCCCTGTAGATCCTTTGGGTATTCACTATCCGTACTATTATCAGGGAGGCTACTAGTGATCATGCTCAGTGGTGACTGCTTCACTAGATATTTCGAATCAATACTGAATGATTGATATGTACTTTGTGTGGTCCCCATCGAGTAAAGATACGTGTGAAATATTGTGACTGTCTCATTCTTCCCACATAAATACTCCAACCTTTCTAAATTCTGACGCTTTACAGACTAACTCAAATCCATAAATCAACATGTGCTACGATATAGTAATCCACTTCATGTGTGCTCAATGCGGCAACAGAATGCGCTTCGAGACTCATGGTGCTCGCTGCGACAGGGCAAAAAAGACGCGGTCAAGAAAGTTTGGCTCTTGCGGGCTTGAATACTCTGAAGTTATCTGGAACGATCAAGAATATTGTGACAATTGCTTGTACGATCCTCCAGAGATGGTGCCTCAAATCCCCTACAATCCTAGCAATCCTTTCGCACCAAATTGGCCTTTTATGGGTTGAAGAAACGCGACTGGATATTAGGTAGGTAGGCAGGTGGTTTGCATAAAAACCGGTACTGATTTAGTCACTGACATAAATATTAGATCATTCTTAGTGTATATATGGCCTAAGAGTGGACTAATGATTTCGTCTGTTCTGCTTCAAGTCCCTATTTTTTAGTAACCCGCCTGCCTACGTAGGTACTACCTACCTTGTTAGTCAATAAATGCACTGATTCACCAGTCCCTCCTTCTGAATCTGTTTGTTGGTGGTGGCAGTGCTGGCTGGTGATAGCTCTTGCTGTTTTCTCAGCCAGTGTTAAACGGTCTGTTTACAACTGCAAAATCATTAAACGCAATAATTCTTTACAATTCATCAGCACTCTTTTTGGATCAAAATTGCTAACAAATACTCTTCTTCTTCAATCACTGACATTATCTCACAACAATCACCCATTGAAGCAACACTTCCGCGCCTCCACCATGTGCGAACAAAAGACAAAGAGATACGTCTGCAGCCGCTGCTCCAACCTCATCTTCCTCGGCCCCTCCATAATCACCGAGTGCGATCGGTACAGCTGGGGGAAACGCTGCGGCTGCCTCGAACAACTTGACATCATCAGATGCGAGCCTGACCTCTGCAGCCGCTGCCCCTTTTTGTCCGCCGACAGCCCTCTTCCCTTTACCGGCAAGCCAGACGTTGCTCCTGGTTCGGCCCACGATGTTGAAGATTGCACCAAGTCCCACCAGAGCAAGAAGGTTCCATATGAGTATGTTGGCAGCCCTGCTCTCGCAAAGACCAGAAAAATGTACTTGGTTGGTGGAGTCGATCCAAACCAGAAGGAGTGAGTTTTGCTTATTTTTGGTTTGGCTATGAAGAATACTAACGCTTTTAGGCGAGACGACAGACTCAACCGAGAGCTGGATTATTGGCTCACGAAGGAACTGGAGTTGATGAATATGAGGGATCCCAGCGGAGGGTCTGTTCAAGAGATCGAGGACGAGCCCAAAGAGGAATCGAAGGACGAACCCAGGGATCAACCAAAGGACGAACTCAAGGACGAACTCAAGGACGACCTCAAGGACGAACCCAAGACAGATTCCAAGACAGAGTGCAGGTGCATATGCAAATGCAAGGGCATGTTCAAGAAGAAGTCAAAGGATGAGTTCAAGGTGTCAAAGATGGAGTCCAAGGAGGAATGAGCGGTGCATCTCGAACATTTGGGGTATGGACTAGCGAAGTTTGGGCGACTACCAATGGTATGGACTTGGGATCACACGATGGATGTGGGACAATTAGTATGCTTGTTTACTTTTGAAGGGCTATTGTTGGACCCGAACAGCTCAAGCTAAATAGTGTTTCCAATACTCGCCTCGAACAGCGTATTTATTCATACCTTTCACCCACTTGTGCCCATTTGTGCATACTGTCCACGTTAATACACCCAGCTCCCATTTTAACAGCAGTATTAAACAAAAGATACTTAACACTACCTGAACACTACGCAACTCAGTATAAATACCCTTTTCTCTCCGCACTCAATTCCAAACCATCAACACTCGGTAATCATTTCGACACAACATCTCAACACATCACTCAGTATTTGCCAAGCTTTCACCACCAAACTTTCACCACCAAAAGCAAAGGCTTTTCAGTATGTGTTCCAGTACGATTGTTATGATAATGTGTGAGGGCTGTAGCCGAGTAGTCGAAGACTACATTATTCATGTCCCCTGTGCCCAAGCCAACACGGACCAGTGTACGCCTGTGGAATCTACCGTATTCCAGACCATACCTAAGACAGAATGCACCAAGTGCTAATGGAAAGGGGTTACTTCGGGATGTGATGAAGTGTCTTCTTAAAGATATTTTGATCACTGTCTTGGAATGTGACGGCTCTGGGGTGTAACTGAAGCAGGTCTTTAGCAGAGCCTCAGAGCCGGGGATGGAGTTGGGATGACATTGACTCAAGTATGTAGAGCATCAATTAATACTAGTTATCCTTAAATTAAAGTTGATCTGTGTTCTATAGAGCATCGATTAAAACTGAAACAATCCGCTTTATTGACTGCACTGAAATCGAAGATCCAAATTCTAACAAAAACGTCCAGCCATACCCAGTCGCGCCATCTCATGAAACGATGATAGCCGAAGATTCCTCCAAGTCAACTTACCCATCCCTGATACCTATTTCAATTTGGGATGATCAACTCGATAACCGTCCGCGAAGGTGCTGCGCATTCCATGCAAGTATTATCCTGATGCCATATTGTCTGCGCATACTCCCTGCCACAAGCTGCAAATCGTCGCTGTCCTGCTTGTAACCGTATTGCTCTCGCTTTGTTGCATTCCAGACCGTGTTTCTCGAAATCGTAACGGTAGGAGCAGATGTTGCACAAGTAGTGGATGGTGATGTCGTGGCACATGTTGGATGCGTTGTGTTTTTGATTTTTCGATGCGTATTTCCAAAGTCAGTATCGTTGAGGAAGATGAGAACGAGCTTTGCGGAGGATGAAAAAAGAAGAAAAACGAGACAATTTGAATAAAACCAACGACAGATATTCAGACATGGTGCATCATCTTTGTCGACATCATCAGTGTCTCTCGACTGTAAAGTTCATATTGTTGTCTGATTCAGAGACAGCCGAACTTTAAAGAATGAACAGTCGCACGAGAAAGTGCAGTGACAGACCTGCTGAGCCATGTTGGTGATGCGAAGAGGCCGACCAGTTTCAAACCAACAGAGTTCCACCTCATTCCACAGCCTTCTGCCCCCAAACTAACTCAGGTTGACCTTGTTCCACTTCTTCTCATCTGGCGGACACTGCTGACAATACTCAGAAGCACGAGCGACCTCGCCATCATCCGTGTAACCGCACGAGCCCATCGACTTTGATTCAGTTTGCAGAGCCTGCTCACAAATCTCCCACTCGTAGCCTTTTCTGATGCAGCATTTGCAGTAGATGCAGTAAAAGTGCGTGTATTGTTCGGTGCACATGTTGTTTGTGGTGAGGTATTTGTTTTTGTGAGACGTGACAGAAGGGTGAGTTGAAAAAGGCTTTGTGACGAAGAATGCCTTGTTCATGGCAGGACTTATAATGCAGACAAATGAGGCTGTGGTTGTGCATGTTGGCTAGGCATCCACGCAACAAGGGTTAGCAAACTAGCTAATGAACAAGCACGTTTTAATGCATCTTACCAAAGATCCAAAACGAGGCCTTCCCAATTATGTGGACGCACGTTGCAACTTGATGCGTCTCATAAGCTGGTGCGATGATTTCAGTCTGATTGGTCCGACTGTAGAACAAGATGGATATGCATGTATCCATAACGTGCAGCAGAAAGTAGCCTCCTAAGTCAGTTTCGGCGACAGGACCGCCGGAGGCCGGGGGCCGGCATGAGGGAGGAATCCCGGCGAGGAGACGAAAAGTACCGCCGTCGCCTTTCGCTCTATCGTTATGGTACTCCCGCTTCCTCGCCGCGGCCGTCTTTCGCTCTGAACAAACTTGCGAGGGAAGGAATCAGATCTGATAGGATTGGCGAAGATGGCCTGATGGTCTAGTGGGAGGGTCATCACGGTACTCCCACTTCCTCGTCGCGGCCCTCTTTCGCTTTATCGTCATGGTCCCCGCTTCCCCGTCGCGGCCCTCCTCCTCTTCGGTTATGACTTTGCCATCTCTGAAACCAAGACGCACCTGGTGTCCTATAATGCCGTTAATAAGCTGATGCTTAAGAAGACCTAATAGTCAAGGTCAGGAAGACGGTCGGGTCGGGGAGGTCTTCCTGGTAATATTACCCTTATTCTGGTTTCGAGTGGCTACTCGAGTTCTGGTATTCAGGATCCAATTCGACTGTTTTATCTTCCAGATCCATGGTTTTCGGCGCATCTCGAGTTCACCGGTGTGGTCGGGGCGGGAAGGCGGTCGCGGTCAGCTACACTTGGTGTCACATAATGTCATTGACCATCTGGTACTCCAGAAGACCTGACGGTCAGGGGAAGGGCCGAGAAGATAAAGACGAAGACGGGGCGGGGCCGGACGGGGCGGTCGATAAGACAGGCCAAGGGCGAGAAGACGGGGGGTCGAGACTCGAGAAGACCTGACGGTCGGATGCCCTGCGACATAAAGCCTGCATCACGACTTTACCATCTCTGAAGCCAAGATGAACCTGGTGTCCCATAATGCCGTCGATAAGCTGATGCTTAGGAAGACCTGATGGTCAAGGTCAGGAAGGCAGTTAGGGTCGGGGATGCCTTCCTAGTTATGTTACCCTTGTTCTTGTTTCGGGTGGCTACTCGAGTTCTGGTGTTTAGGATCCAATTCGATGGTTATCTTCCAAATCCACGGTTTTCGGCGCATTTCGAGTTTACTGGTGCGGTTAGGGTCAGGAAGACAGCGGCCGAGAAGATAGGTAAGGCATTCTTCGACTTTTGGACGTAGAATATGCATAATGGGTTAGCCCTCATGACGTCAATACCGCTGCTAAACTGTGATTGAAGGTAGGGAATGTGTCCCTCAACAAGCGATAGGAGCTCTTCCACGATAAGCCAAGGTTGAGGATGTCCGTCGATCGCTATAGGTATACCGCTGGGGTAAATCAGTTGAGCCTTTGTCGAGAGGGTGAAGTCAGACTCGTCCAGGATGCCACGACTGTGCTTCCAGCCATTGTTGAATTTCTATCATAAGCCAACGTTGGGCATGGCCATCGATAGCGATAGGTACACCGTTGGGATAGATAAGTTGAGTCTTTGTCGAGAGGGTGAAGTAGAGCTGCACTGAATCATGTATCTGGAGCCCTGCTCATTTTGCAGAAGCTCCTTCCGGCTGTGAGGCATCCCGTCTTTTCCATCGCAGCCAAGATGCACCGGTGTCCCATAACGTCGACGAGGTCGGGCTGACGAGTGGACTTTTTGAAATTCTTGCTTGATGACGTTGCAAACACGGCAGAAGTCCAGTTACTATCCAATTGCATGTTAGTTAGCATCAGCAAGCCAAATTCAATAGCTCACAGTAGCTTTCGTGATTCATTTGACCTGGTTGGCACTGAAAACGGGAAGTGTGTTGCCAGGATGCTCACCAAGACAAAGCTGCCCCAAGCACACAAAGGCGCTTCCAAAACAAATAAAAAGAAATCGAAAGTGATTTGCTGTTGTTGTTTCTATTTGCTCTGTGATAAAACCTCGTCGCAAATGGTGACCTTTGCGTTTCTGATTGCAGATGGAAGGAGTGAAAGGATGAAAATTTTCTCAGGCAGCAGCCGGTCACTGGAGACCTCTGCCCATCGACTTGTCTATTTAATGGGCACCAATGCCACCCATTTCTTCATTCTTACTCTCATCAATCACCTTTCCTTAGTATTCAGAAGCATCGCTATTATCTATATATTATCAAGCACGAGCCTGCCAAGAACGCGGTCGCCCAACCACTTCCACTGCCCAACAGTGCACAGAACACCCCTTCATCACTATACTATATACACAGACCATCTCGAGACAGAGGTACTGGTAGATTATGGGAATATGCCATGATCCCGAGACCCTTGCTCGTCACGCCGCGGAGGTTATGGCTTAACCTGGTGTTGTATGGGTCACTTTCCACGTTGAGCGGTTCCAGAACGAGACTGAAGCCGAGAGACGTATCTGATGTAAGTTACCTTTTCGTTATTTGTCTACCAAGCTGACCATTCCAGGATCCCAACACCCCACACTGTCGCCAATGTTACAGCCTTTCAGGGTGTCGGTTTGAGCCCAACCCCCGACGATCCTGTTATACAACCGAGTTGAGGAATAAGCGAATGGGATTTTGGGACTGTGGATGGAATCAGGGGATTTTGGTGTCGTACTTGATAAATTGAACATCAACGGCTATGCTGTCACACTCATTAGAATCCATCTGCGTGAGCCACCGCGCCTTCACAAAGTTGAAGACCTTGACGTTGGATGGTTTTGACATCCTATCCCTCTTGGTAAGTATTTCAGATGTTCACTTGGGTATTTAGTAACATATATTACAGTCTACATCTCCACGACTGCAACTCCTGCATTCATCAAGTAAGTAGGCCATCGGTATGTCCACATAACAAGTTGCAATATACTGACTTAGATCACAGGAAGGCGACCATTCATAAGGACATTGTTCGCCTTTTGCATCACCGATCTATGGACAATACCATATCGATCCTATATATTACCTCGATACCGCAAGCGATCATGCAGACTCTACAGGCCATGACCTCCCTTGAGTCGTTGCATCTTAATATTCTTGCATTTTCAGAGCAGCAGGAGCTCGCGTTTCTAGATCTCCTGTACCGTCACCACCCATTGCCATGTTCAACAACCGGAGTTAGACCTCTGGAACGTTGAATTGAACGGTTGGTCGAAAGTCAATACTTTGAGCTCTGTCAAATGACTGGACCATGAGCGACCACTTGCCGCTGGCTGGTATGAAAACAGCCAGATGGATTCCTTCTTTATATTATGGGCACACGTCACGAGTGCATCCCGATGTCCGCCAACCAAAACAACCACGTCTCATTGGCACGCATAGCACTTCATCGCTAATGACTGAGACGTTTTGGGCCCATGATGTCTTCTCTTCGACTCATCCTCCTTTTAGCGCTGAGGCTGGTTTACCCATCCCACTCTCAGCAGACGAAATGGTCAAGATTAGCACACCTGAGCTGAATTCTACCCAGCCTGCTGGTACTCTAGAACATATAAAGGCAGAGATGGTTCAAGACCATCCCTAAAAGGTATAGATCCGTACACGAATCCCGCTTTCTGTTCAACAGGCTAATCTGGTTTTCAGGCGACCATTACATACGCCGATGCGAGATCGAAGCGTGACTTAATTCAACTTCATGGGGTTCTGCGCACTCCACTATTACTATATAATAAACGGCAATGCCGAGCACGGAGTATCATGTGTTGGATGACGGCTTGGCCACATACACGAGAACGGACGTGTCAATCTCGCTCTGGCTATTGTAGCCAACCCCCCCGAAACTCGTCGACTTTCAGTCGTGCCAACACCTCCGGCAAGAGTGGAAGGGGCTCCTTTGACGGTGTTGCCAAAAAGCCCAAGAGAAAGATCCCTTGAGGGATTTTACTTTGAGATGTAAGCCAAGGGAACCTGCTCATCACAGAACATGGCGTCAAGCTTCTCCATTTTCAACTCTTACTCTGAGGAATGGACCCGGCTCTCAGTGGTTCATCTCGAACCGCGAAGAGTTAGTGCGCGCTGGAATCCTCCCCCGTAACTAGTTATCGCAGAGACTGTGTGCCATCCAACTACTGGAACATCAAGGTGAATTTTGCTTGCCCCTCATCTTCAACGGGTTCACTGACTCATTTTCGCAGCGCATCTACCTGATAATAAGGTTTCCTTTTGCATTACACTTTTCAAGCAGCAGCGCATCTACAGTGATCTTCCGAATGTGGTCGTCGAAATGCTTCGAATCAACCAGTCGGACCTCAACACACAGACTACACACCGGATGCCTTTTTAAGCATTTCCGATGTTAGCAAGAACAGCTTGAGAATGACGGAGGCAGTAGGCCAGACTCGGCGGTGTTTTCGTTGGGTCGGAGGTTGCAACGGATTAGATGTCTATGAACTTAGCTTGGTACACATGTATTATGGGCGGAATAACCGCTTGTCAGTGTTCTCTTATTGTTATACTAGATAAATAAACTATAAACTTTATTATGGTAGAGTTTCGTGATTTCGAAAAGTGTTAATGTACTGTTGGTAGCACCTCTCTAAGAAGGATGACTCGCCACCTTGTGTATGGCGGTACACTAGGTATCTATCTTTAGAACAAAAAGAACAGCGACCACAATGGGATTTTCTCAAAGTTGGACTCTCGGGATCTTGAATCTTGCGTCCATCTGGGTCATCCAGGGCGACATTGGTCTCTGCCTGAAATTCGATGGCAGTGCCAGTTGGACAGGCAATCAAGACAACTCACTTCGTGTGATAATCCAAGTTCAGAAGGGGGTCATCCTCGTTTCCCGTTGCCGTGCGCCGGTTCGCAAGCCATGCCGAAGCTACTCTTCCTGAATTCGTTCGTTTTGATCCGTGTATTGCGTCCGCGCATCAGGCTTGACCAGGTGGTTCTGGCAATGGTTTGTCGCATTCTTGAGCGATTCTCTGGCCAGGCGATGGCATCTGACGTTGGTTCCCTGGCGCGCCTCACACTGTACGAACTCCGCGTCCTTTTGGCAGCCACATGTGTACGTGACGTACTTGAGGGTGCACATTTTGATGCTAGCGAGAAATTCCGAGTTAGACATGACTTACAAAAGGTATAGAGAAGTAGATACATACCTTGGAAGGGAGGCCTTTGTGTTTGGGTATTTGGCCAGCGGTTCTTTGAGGCGGTGGTGAGTGATGACAGGGAGCTGATGGGCTGAAAGGCTAACGGCAGTGGGCGTTCGACGCAAGCTGGCGGGTCCCGTGACAACGACTCATTTGAACCAATCAAAAGGTTGTATCCCTACCATTTACAGGCCTTCCAGGTGTTGCAGGCTCTAAAAACAAAACCTAGGCAGTAAAGCTTACTCATTCATCAACAAGTCCTGAGTTACCGCGCCGTCAGCAATCTTTGATTCTTTGTCGTCTTTCGCGCTTGATGCCTGCTCTTATTCCTATTCATACATAATTCCAGTTCGATTCAGATGCAATGGAAGAACCGAGCGAGAAGCTGGACTCTGCAGGAACGGGGCCATGTCTCCCAATATATCCTACGTCAGCAAACATCGTGAGCCTGTACCGTTTTGATGATATCTCGTACCGCTGCTAAAATTTGGTTCAAGTATTTTAGATTTGGCAGCCGAACCGTTTGTGCCAATGGAACTGCGTCCGATCATTGTCATCCCAATGTGCTACGCCTAAGGATCCGTCAGACTTCTCTTGACCGCTTTATCGAGTCATTGTTCTCTATCTTGTCGAGATTAAGCGGTACCTGGATACAGGACAAATTCCCAGAATGGTTCCTGCCCGAGAATATCGTCTTGAAAATCGAAAAGAACAACTGGGAGGCCGAGTTTGATCATGAAATTGTGGCATACGACAAATTGCGGTGCGTGCAGGGTACTGTCATCCCCAAACTATACGGCATGATCGATTACCACCACAAACGCGCTGTGGTTCTTTCGGATCTTGGAGGATTCTCGCTCGCGACCCCAGAAGGTGCAGTGCTCGACAAAGACGATCTTCAATCCCTATTGCATCCCGCCCTGACATCCCTCGCTGAACTGGGCGTTTGTCACGATGATACTAAACTCGACAACTTTCTGCTCGTGACTGAGGAGGGGAAGGATAAGATAATGATAGTGGACTTGGAATCAGCAGATTTTGAGCAAACGGAAGAGGAACTTGTCTATACAGCGAAAAACAAAACAAACTGGCTGATTCGACAGTATCAAGGTCATATAGATTGTATGGAATACGACGGCGTGCGTCTACCCCAGCGGCCCCTCAGAACGTAATATCACCCGTACTGGAGGTCTGGGATAATTTGTTTAAGTTTTTGAAGTCTTGGGCTAGAAATTGAATGTCTGCGGAATTGAAACACCACGAATCATCTTGGGTGAACAAAAACTAAATTGGTGTGTGATACAGAGTGATAAGCAGCCATGCGTACTACAAAGTTAGAGTTTAATTAAACCAAGACACGGTGAGACGTTGGCGTTGCCAAGATAACCCAATTCATCAACATTCCTTGATGTAACGCGGGGAAGCTAATGTTTGTCTGGCAGGTCGATCCCGTGCATAAACGATAAACGGAACGGCTTCCGTCCAATTCATGTGTCTGCCACATCCAACGGAGAGTCTGATTCAGATCGACCCAACTCGTTCCCACCGTTCGATTCGCCTCACAAGGCTGGGTTACAGTACATATTGCCGCAGCAAACTGAGAGCAGATCATTGCTACAAACTGAAGTAGATGCAGATGGCAGAAGGCAATGTAACGCTCGATCGCTGTGTTTCTTTCGAAGTAGGACAAGATGGTCGGTCGAAGAAACGCAAAGCCAGACCAAAAAAGGCAAGCCACGGACGGACAAGTACAAAAGTGGTAACTAACGGATATAACGTTTTGGCAAAAAGGTGGCACAACTCAATTCACGACAAGGTTCTTATCTTTGGTCTGGGGGATACAAGACTAGCTTTGGTTGTTTACCCCAGACATTTACAAAAGAACCGGTGAGAATATACGGGCCGCCTAGTCAGTATCTAGATAAACGAATGAGTTGATTAATCATGAGTATTAGCGGTGGCTGTGGTGGCAAAAAGAACAGGGTTGTCGTCGAATAAGCTTGAAAGATGCTTATTATTACCCTTAATGCCTAGTCAATCGCGTGCTATCTGAAAAGACCCGCCAAGGCTATGGACCTGCCCGTTATCAACATAGTTCAGAGCGAGTCAAAAGTTCCCTGGCGACGTGTGATTTGAGTCGGCGCTAGTTCCTGGAAGAGGCAGTTCCTGCGGGGGACAAGACCAGACGCCAAGATTCGATCGTCAAATACATCCCTGGAACTTCCTCTTTGGGGTGAGCGCCGTAATCGGAGTTTGTGGTTGATTGGTGCATTCGTTCTTGTGCTATGCAGAAGTGCCGTGCAGTCATTTATCCTATCACCAAACAGAAGCCATGCCTGTCCGCCTAGACTTGGTATGAACAACAGAGATACAGATGGAGGAGACGGTGATCTGCACCTATAAATATCAATCCATTCCACTACAACAAACCTCCCTCTCACCTCACCTCTTCTTCACCCTCTCTCTACTCACTCGTTCTCCGTCCTCACCATGAAGTACTCTACCATCCTTGCCTTGGCTGGCCTCGCCAGCGCTTCTACCCCCAAGAAGCCGCTCGTCAACGAGCTCAAGCTCCAAAAGGACATCACCCTCAAGGGTCTCATGGCCGGTGCGCAGAAGCTCCAGGACATTGCAGAGGCCAACGACGACACCCGTGTCTTTGGAGGCAAGGGCCACAACGCCACCGTCGACTACCTCTACAACACCCTCAAGTCCCTCAACTACTACAATGTCAAGAAGCAGCCCTTCACTGAGCTGTACTCTGCCGGTACCGCCTCCCTCAAGGCTGACGGCGAGGACATTGCTGCCGCCATCATGACCTACACCCCCGCTGGTGAGGCTTCTGGTCCTCTCGTTGTTGCCGCCAACCTCGGATGTGCCGCCAGCGATTTCCCCGCCGAGTCCAAGGGCAAGGTTGTCCTTGTTAAGCGAGGAGAGTGTGCTTTCTCCGCCAAGTCCACCAATGGCAAGACTGCCGGAGCTTCCGCCGTCATCGTTTACAACAACGTCGCTGGCGAGCTTAGCGGTACTCTTGGTGAACCATTTGGCAACTTTGCCCCCATTGTCGGCATCAGCCTCGAGTCGGGTGAGGCTATCCTTGCCAAGACCAAGGCTGGCGAGGTCAAGGTTGACCTCAAGGTCGACGCTACTGTCGAGAACCGTGTTACCTTCAACGTCATTGCTGAGACCAAGGAGGGTGACCACGACAACGTTCTCGTCGTTGGAGGCCACTCCGACTCTGTCGCTGCTGGTCCCGGTATCAACGACGACGGCTCTGGTATCATCGGTATCCTCAACGTCGCCAAGGCTCTCACCAAGTACCGCGTCAAGAACGCCGTCCGTTTCGGTTTCTGGAGTGCCGAGGAATTCGGTCTTCTCGGATCTTACGCCTACATGAAGAGCATCAACAGCTCCGACACTGAGATCGCCAAGATCCGTGCCTACCTCAACTTTGACATGATTGCCAGCCCCAACTACGTCTACGGTATCTACGACGGTGATGGTGATGCTTTCAACCTGACTGGCCCCGCTGGTTCCGACGCCATCGAGAAGGACTTTGAGAAGTTCTTCAAGACCAAGCGTCTTGCTTCCGTCCCCTCCGAGTTCAGCGGTCGTTCTGATTACGCCGCTTTCATCGAGAACGGTATTCCCTCTGGTGGTCTCTTCACCGGTGCCGAGCAGCTCAAGACCGAGGAGGAGGCCAAGAAGTTTGGTGGTGAGGCTGGTGTTGCTTACGACATCAACTACCACAAGGCCGGTGACACCATCGACAACCTCAACAAGGAGGCTTTCCTCGTCAACACCCAGGCCATTGCCAACTCTGTTGCCAAGTACGCCAAGAGCTTCAAGGGCATTCCCCAGGTGAACCACCTCACCCGACGAAGGGACGCCGACCACGCCCAGATCTTCAAGCGCACCAGCGCTCACACCCACGCCCACGGTGGTCCTTGCGGTGCTGTTGAGGTTTAAAATGTTATATAATTACATGTACTATGAGAGATGAGCAGTTGTATTTCGATTTCTTGAACATATTATGTAGAGTATGCAAAAGCAGAAGATGAGTTATGAAGAATATAATACCATTTACATACGAATTATGAGTGAGATTAATAAGCGAATTTGTGATAAGGTGATGGGATTTGCTGACGCTGACATCATTCAAAGTTGACTCCAACATCAACATGGAGCAGTCATTTTTTTTCGTCGATGGCTTACACGCCGATAGAGCTTCAAAAAAGCGTATGCGCCAACATGTAATGAAAGGTAAAAATGCAGGCAAAACATTTCACCGGCCGTCGAGAACCACTCAAGTTGTTCGATATCACGCCATGGAGAGAATCGCGCGGCCTATTGGGACTCAATTCTTTACGTTTCCATTTCCTGTGCCGGTGACCAAAGTTGCCAGTAAAGCAATTAATGATTGTGGGTTATTCCTCTCACCTGTTATACTGTCACTGACGCTTTAGTCTTTACCAAAACTATCGATCTGATTTATCCGACGCAACTGGGATTTGATATTGAACAGTATAAGCTGCGATGGCTTGGAATCATGTTTATCAGCAAACCAGGTACTGAAACCCTCATATTTATCTCATTGTACCAACAGTGATAGCATACAACTGTTCTTTGGCTTTGATACAATCATCCAACGAGACCTATCTCGGCGCAGGCTATGGCTGTTCAAATTCTCTTTCGTGCTTGTCTCAAACTCTGGACCAACTGGCAAAACAACTTGCAAGCAGCGAGGCTTTATCCGATCATACGCTTTCTATTGTCACGGCGCTTATCAATCATGAGCAGGTAGCGGGGCACTACGTCGAAGCTGGGGCTCATGTGAAAGGTATGAAGAGAATTGTTGACCTCCGTGGGGGATTGGATAAGATACAAGATGGTGCTGTAGCGACCAAGATTTGCCGGTGAGTTTGCTTTCATTTTTTTCTGTCTGATAAGTTGTGTAGATACTGACTCTTGAAGGACTGATATTCTGTTTACTTTGCAACAAGGTGGCCACCCGTTATTCTACCGCGACAGGATGGATGAAATACAAAATTCTTTATTATCGCGAGGCTTCACGTTGCAGAGCGCAGAAGGACACAAATTTCTATCAAACCAGCCCGTACTCAAACAAGCCTTCCACGATGTCATAGGAATCTGCAACCTATTTAACCAGCACATCGACAAAAAGCCTCTGGATCTAGTCGAATTTCAAGAGGTTTTGACATCTATCTGCTACCGACTCTTGACATTCAGGACACTGAATGAATCCAGGCTCATACGAGACGTCGAATCAGCACACCACATCGGATTGCTGGTATTCATGATGTCACTTTTCTGGAACAACCATCAAAACTGGCTTGCTAAGCCGGGAATGATAGCAGCCTGCATCAGAGAAGCTTTGCAAGTGGTAGATGATCTTGAGGGAGGGTTTTTCTTTTGGCTGTTACTTTTGGGAGGGATTTCCGTCTCTGGGGAAGACGATATGCTATGGATGGTGATGAGACTACATGAGAAAGCCCAAAATCTTGGTGTTGTAACGTGGAACGATGCACGGAATTACTTGCTAGAGTTTCCCTGGATGAACGTTATCCATGATGCATCGGGAGAAAAGCTGTGGAATAAGGTGCGGAGTTTAGACATGGAGTTAAACGGCGGAGTTACGGCTGAAGTATAGCCCTGATTTAAGGTACAGTGTTAATTCCGATACAGCCTTCAATATGATGTTTTTTTTGATGAATTGTAGCTAATCATATCTTGTTATCGTGTACGACCTATTGCCGAATTGAGTAGTAAGTCTCTCATTGGACATTTGTCAAGGTTGAGGCGAGTTTCCGAATCGGGTAGCAAGTCTCTTATTGGTCAACGTTAAGTCGAACACTACGTATAGCTATGGCACTATTAACTTGATAGTTTATTCCGAGCATAAATAAAGAGGTCTACCGGTCCCAAAAGACTGGAAAGCCGGGCACTCGATACATACCTTTATAAGAACGACACTGCCTCTTTATCTGAATCCCAAAGACACCCTCGTCATGCCTTCTACTACACACTCAGAGTTTGGAACCAACACCGAGGCTATCGAAGTTGCCAAAGCTTTTCCTAATGGCATCCGTGGTAAAACTATCCTTGTCACGGGTGTTAACCGTGGTGGGATTGGCTTCTCAACCGCCCAAGCATTTGTAAGTCGGTCTATCACATGATCACTCCATATCTAACAGCGTCAAGTCTACGCAGGACCCGGCTCTCATCATCATCGCCAACCGCACCCAGTCTAAAGCAAATGATAGCATCGACACCCTCAAAGCTGAATTTCCAAACGTCAAATACCGCTTTCTAGAAGTAGACCTCTCTAGACAGACGTCTGTTCGAAAGGCAGCTGAACAAGTCTTATCATGGTCTGATGTCCCAACTATTGATTTAGTCATCAACAGCGCTGGTGTGATGGGCATTAATGAGCGCACCATCACTGACGATGGTCTTGAAATGCACCTCGCCACAAACCATATCGGACATTGGCTTCTTACATGCCTCATCATGCCCAAGCTCATCAAAGCGGCAGAGGATAAACCAAAAGGATCAGTCAGAATTATCAACATCACCTCCGCTTCACCAATGAGATCTGCGATGCGCTGGAGTGACATGAATTTCGACAAAAAGAACAAAGACCTTCCCGAAGAAGAACAACCCGTGTATCAATATTTGAAGCTCTGGGGCTACACCGACGTTGAAGATTCAACTTATCTTCCCCTAGATGGCTACAACCGCAGCAAAGTCGCCAATGTACTTTTTGGCATCGGTGCGACCAAGCGGCTCTTCAACAAGTACGGAATCCTGTCACTTTCCGCTCACCCGGGTGTTATCTGGGGCACCGAACTCGGGAGGAATTTCCCACAAGAGACTATTGACGCTGCAAAGAAAATGGGCGAAAAAGGTTTGTACACTATGAAATCATTGGGAGCGGGAGCCTCTACAGGTCTTGTTGCGGCGTTGGATCCAAAATTGGCTGTGGATGTAGGTGAAGGAGAGGGGAATCCTGGATCGTACCTCGTGGACTGTCAGATCAGTGATCAAGCGAATCCACTCGCTGTTTCGAGCAGTGAGGCTGAGAGACTGTGGGAGTTTTCTGAAAAGGCTACTGGAAGTGAGTTTCAGTGGTGAAGGGGCTAGGACTATGAGTCTGCCGAAGGCGACAACCGTGATCTCATTAGAAGAATAAGCTAAATATTCATGCATTCCTTCTCATGAGTCATAGCCATATCACATTATCGATTTCAGCCAGAGTTTCGTCTTGTACACGAGTCACTGTGAACTGACGAATGAACTTGGATAGAATGTACAATGTGATAGTTGTTGCAGAACTTGAAACAGTTTTCATGCTGAGACGAACATGACGTCTGTTTTATCAGTTTCATCTGAACTATCAGACGAACTAACGGCATATGTAAAGCTATTTTAAAATCCTTGTCTGTTTTGCAGTTACAAATATAGCCAAGCTGAGTCTCGTTGGTGTTTTGTCACAATTATTTCTATCCAACTCGGTACTGTCATCTCCTGTCAACTCGGCTAAGTCTTATCGATTGCAGATCAGGGTGCGGATCATCCTGTCGGCTACTTTGTTGGGTTAGTTCTGACACTGACAACATGGCTAATACACAACATACATATTCTCAAACCGGATATATCATGATCAAGCAAGACTATCTCATCTGATCTATCTTGTGTCTTCAAATTCCTGATCCCGCTGACCAATCAAACTCTCAACCCTGGCCCTCGACAACCAACAAATGTCTATTCCTCCCCAACAGAAACCACCTTGATCCTTGCAAAACTAGAGCAAAAGAGGTATAGACCGAGTGTTTTACCCCGCGTTTCGATTGACGGTAGAAACTCACACGTCCAAAGAGAAATTCCAACGCCTTTTTCATTCCCTTTTTTTTCACCTACCAAAACTGACTGACAGACGGTCACAACCAACCCATACACATAAAACCTAATCTTGCTTAGTGTCAATTTAGATACTCTTCTCTTTTTGGATTTGCCAAGTTAAGAGGAGTCGTTCCTGACCGGGTTGACAAGAGTCGAGTTTTTATTTAACTGGTCGACGTCGACGCGCCCCTTTTTTCCACGCTCGCTTCATTTACTCACTCACTCAACCAAGCTTTCAGTCAGAACAGTGGATTCACAGTACTTTCACCTACCTTTTTGAGTCTACTATTTTTCGATAAGCTATACTATGTCGGCGTCTCCACCTAGCGGCTCGTCCAAGAGGCGGGTTCGCACAGAAGCTCAGATGAGCCAGAAGCGACTAGCCGACCGCGTCAAACACAGAGAGAACCGCCAGGAGCACAAGTTACGGATGGAGAGGATGGAGGCGGATATTGCGCAGATCAGAAGGAATCTCGATACTGTATCTGCGCAGCTACGAACATTGCCCCAGATTGGCGCCGACTTGATGGCCTCACAACAACAGCAGCAGCAACAACAACAACAACAAAGACCGCCTCAAAGACAGACTACCAACTTCGCCAGTCATCCCCCTGGTGAATCTTATGAAATGGACACCAGCACCAACGTCAACGAAACCCCGGACTTCCCCGCGCGATCTGCATCCAACGGCCCAGGTAGAGCCTCGCCTCGTCCCGAACACGACATGCCAATGCCACCTCCCGAGGTCATGTCAAGCTTATTCCCTGCGCCGTCGCACGTGGACTGTCGATGCGGAGTGCAGCATCACTCGCAGGCCGACTGCCTAGAGTACCGCAGCTTCGCCATCCTGTACGAAACCCATGCCGCGTTTCCCCAGGATCCTCTGCATGCGCGATCCCTGCCCAAGAACCCTGCGTTACCTAATATGACGCTTCACTCGTACGGCGACAACGCTGTCACATGCTTTCTCACTTCTTTTCTCAAGGGGTTCGAGATGGCGAGTGTGGAGACTTTGTTTGGCGTTTATTTCTTTGCCTATCGACTTATGAGGGTTTGTGTTCCGTCTCGTCTGTCAGATCTAAACTAACGATTTATAGTGGCGCTTACATCCTGATCCTATGACATTGAAGGACGTGCCGCCGTGGCTTCTCCCAACCGAGGTTCAGAATACATATCCTCATCCCGTGAGCATCGATTACATCCCTTGGCCCGACCTCCGCGACTTTCTCTGTACGAATCCACGTATCAAATCTCGGCATTCCGTCAAGATGTATCTTGAGTCTCTACAGTTGAAATGGCCGCCTGGATGTTCTCTCATGACCATGGAAGGGGGTCAGGTCTGTGTTAGTCCAGAGTTTGAGGCTATTGCGTGTGATTTGAATAATTGGAAGCTGGGACCGCCTTGGTTGGACAATTTTCCACGTTTGATTTCACTGGTTCATCCTTAGTTGGGATGGAACATATCAGAGAAGTGATAGATACGTGACCGAACGGGGATGTATTGCAGGACAGATACATTTGCACGAGCGATAAACACTATCGTTATTTATAAGCGTTGCCTTTCTAATTACAAAATCAAAGTACATGTTGGTCAAGTTTCGCGCGATGCTAGGACAGTCTGCGCAATCTCTCGGTAAAGAATCACTGTAGGAAACAAGCTCAGACAAACACATCGTATCCTCTGCGGACCAGCTAGTGGGTAGCAGAAAAGTTGGCCTCCTAAGTCTTAGGGTATGAAAATAAGTAGTCTAAGAAACTTAGTCTAAGTGCCATAAGATGTTCTAATAATTTTGTGTCTTATGCTCCCAGCGGTAATTTTTCTGATACCCTGAGGACCAGTAGCATGTGTCGTTGTGTTTAATTAAAAAATACTATTCTAGATTCCTTATTTGATCTGCTCAACTACTGTGTCGAAATCGACCAACGGCCAAACTTCGGCAAACTTGCCATCAACAACATGATAAAGGGACACCTCAGTTGTTTCCACCTTGCGTCCCGTCGCTTGATATCCTCGAAATTCACCCTGATGTGTTCCTGAGTCCTTAAAGTGTACCGTCATGTAGTCGCCTTCGATCACTATATGTCGCACTTCCCCTTTCCAATCAGGGAACGACTCTAACAAATATTTGCACATGGCAATAATGTCGTCCGGTTCTTGTCGTTTGTCCATCACGTTGACAGGAGACGCGTAGAAGGATTTCATGACTTCAAAGTCTCGTGTGTTGAAACTTTCAATGTATTTTTGGTAGAGAGAACGAAATTCTCCGGCTTTGGAAGTGGTTTGTGACATTGTTGCAGGGTGGCTGTTGTGATGTGGTTTTGTGATGTGTTGATGTTGGTGGAGGGAAGAGGAAAAAAGCCGGATGGAAGTAAACAGCGCATTTTATGCCCAGCTGAACCTTATATTAGGACAGGGCAAGGCAAAAAAACAGGTCCAGTGTAAGCATTGGAGTCATAATGCTTGAAAAGTGTAATTGAAGATGGAAACCTTATCGTCAGGTATCAGAAACATTGTCCGCTGGAAGCATAAGAGACGAAATTAGTAGATCAGCTTATGCCATTTAGATTATGCTCTTTAGGCTATTTATTTTTGTAGCCTGAGACTTGGGAGGTCAACTTTTCTGCTACCCAGTAGGTTTGTCATGGGTTGAATTGAAACGATAGGCTCAAACTGAGTGATCCTTGCATGCGGGCACGGCAAAGACACAAGAGTCTTGCTAAACTTCCATTACTCATGTACTCCTCTCGTGATAAGTACAACGTTTCTACTCATCTGCTTCCGTATCAGTAGATGTATCAGTCGCTGTCATCTCGAAAAATGCAACCTCCGCCGCGTCCCGACTCGTCAACTAATTCGACTCGCAAATGCTCCAACTCTTCACACATTGACTCAGGGCTGGCATTTTCCTCAGCAAGTTCAAATTCAAGTAGCTTTATACCCTCTTCCGTAACGAGAAAATTGTATCGGTTAACATCTCCGTGTAAAAGCCCCAACTCGTGGAGTTTTCCAAGAGCTGTTTCGCAGGCGTCTAGGTCTTGGAAGGAGGCTGATCGTCCCTCTAACTTCTCCAAGAGAAACCCCATGACGCGGCCATTCTCGTGGATATGACCAAGAAAGCGCGGGGCGAGTCCGGAACCTTCAAGTAACTGGTATGCTCTCGTTTCCTGCTCTATACGAGGCATTTCCCACTCGAAGCGGGCGATTTTGGCAATCATCGTATCGCTTGGAAGGATTGAGTGCGAAACAGTTTCGAAAACCATTGGCGTGAGCGATTTGGTCTTCTCTAGGTCGAGGCAGTCAATTCGAGTTTGATGCCATTGGTGGATGCCAGGTCGTGTTGTGCTCGATACAGAGGTTTTCAGCTCGCCACTTGTCTCGTCTCTTGAGAGATGGGCTATGGTCCACTCCTCGTTGTCGGGAAAACAGGGTAGGGACGGAACGGGGAATGAGAGCGTATCCCTGTCAAAGGTTCCGGGCGAGGTGGTGACATATTTGACTCGAGTCCCTAATCGTAATCGGTAATAGCTTTCAAACGAGTCGTCGTCGTGGACTTCCATGGACAGAACGACCGGCTGCAGCGGCAGCGGGCTTGATGCTTGGTCGTCGGACATTTTCGACATTGGGCTGCTAGTTATAAAATCGTCAACTAGATGATATTTATGCTTCGGGTTCCCTTTACCTTGGGCATGACTCCTGTTCTGCGCTTGCGTCGTCCGTGGTGGTTTCCCTGCTGCGTTCGCTTTCGATGCATCGCAACGCTGTAGGTAACTCGATTGTGTCCATACGAGAGGCCCCTTCATAAGGTACCATCTGATCTTCGAGCAAATCTTGGTGATTGTTGGCTGGTGCTCCAAGACTCTCCCAATTTAGCGCTTCGTTGAGCTCCATTTGATCGGTTCCCGTCATCTCTCGATCGTTGGTGGGAATCGTTTGAACATGGGGGTAAGTAAAAGCGCTCGGGATGCGTTGCGTGACGTGTGTGATGGTAACGTAGGTGAGGTATTAAGAAAGAATCCTCCTCTAGTCGCAGCACATAGATGAGTCTAGTTCGTATCCTCGTCATCATCTCTTGTTGAGTCGTCGTCGAGCTGCCACTGGTAACTCGGGTGGCATCCTGCTGCCCTCATCACGAAATGCAGTCAGCCGCGTGCTCGCCAACTAATCCGACACTCAACGCTCCATCTCTTACGAATTGACTCACGGCTAGCATTTCACTCGAGGCGCTCAAAGTACCGCTTGTCCATCCCCGTCATAAGAGCTTGGGAAGGTGACGAAGGTGTTGTAAAAACACCAAAGATTGTCCTCGCATAGGTAGTTAGGTAGCTGGGTCGTATTCATTAGCCTTGCTTGACGTCACGGAATGTGGATGGATTGTAGGACAGACACATGTACACGGACGAAAAAAATTATTATTTATAAGCGTTGCCTTTCTATTTATAAACTAAAGCACATGTCGCTCGTTTGGGCGGCGATGTGCGTGACGAATGAGTCTGGAAGCAGACTTGGGCTCAGAGTATCAGAAAGATTGTCCTGAGAGCATAAGAGATGAAATTGTTAGATCATCTTATGCCACTTAGACTGTACTCTTTAGGCCATTTATTTTTGTACCCTAAGACTTAAACTCGGTCTTTGACGGTTTGGAGTAACTTCTCCAACGCTTGGCTATCTGGCTTTTCAGCCTTTACCAGTGACTCGTCTACCAAGCGCGGCATACTCTTCTGCAGCTCACTCCTTTCATAATAATGAAGGCGTGGCGGCTCAAACCAGCGCCCGGAAAAGGCGAGATACCGCAACTCCATTTGCCCAGGGAACGGACATGTGTCGTGCCTGAAATACACTGCCCAGGGCTGCCTGTCAAAGCTGAAGCGCCTCAACCGGGGAAGGCTTTCGCGGATACTGTGGAATAAAGTGTCCCATCTCAGTCTGCTTTCATACCAGCCAGCGAAAGGTCCAAGGCCCAAAGCATTGACCTTTGACCAACCTTGTAAGTCAACATTCCAGCGGGAAAAGTCAGGATGCTGCACATGACAATAGGCGGCGATGGTGCAGTTGTGCAGATGTAGAGCCATGAGAGTCTTCTGCTCCAGAATCCACTGAAATTGATCCTTGTGAAGGATGTCAAAGCCGTCCAACGTCAAGGTCCTCAGATTGGGAAATGATAGCCCTTTTCCGTTGAATTCTCCAGGGATACTTCCCCAGTGCTTACCAGAGATTGTCAATTCGACAAGCTGATTTGCTACCAACGGCAATAGCTTGTTTTGCAGGTAACGGGGAAACCGTCTCAGCTCTTCCCGATGAACGAGGTCAGGTCTCTCCTCGTCAGGATGCAGCTTTCCGTAGCTTTCAGAGAGAATCCTGATGTGCAGCCGTTGGATGTTTTGGAGCACGCTGCTTGCGATGGTGTTGGGTAGTGGCATGTTTTGTAGATTATCCAACACTAATTCGCGAATGACTGACATTTTTGGACGCGTAGCTCGCTTTTCAACGGTTTCAGCAACTGCGCTGAGCGTATAGAGACGAGTGGCGGTCGGTTCAGGATCGGCAACTTCGACATCACCCCAAGGCTGTCGATCCGCGTCTGGTCCGGCGCAGCAAGATGTGAAGCGGACCTCGATAGCATCGAGGTTGGGCATATCGTAGATTCTCTCGATCGCCGACACGAAAGCAGGCCATTTACCGCTTTCCTCCCACGATGCAGGCCAGGAGTCTTTGTGGCATGAACCTTGCCAGTCCTCTGCGGCAGACTCGATCGTGATGCGCCGAGCAGCATCTGCAACTGTCTTTGAACCTATAAGACGATGCCAGTGATAGAACCAGCTCGTCATGGTGTCTATATCGTTATGGAGTGCTAGCGTCCGGAAAAGATGCTTAGATGCTAGGTCGTTCCAAAGACGGCACACCAGGCGGACCTTTGTGATATCACCAAGGTGTTGAAAACCGAGGCAATGTTTCTCATTCTCGGTCATGAGATGGCCGAAGATCGTGCTCAAGACCTCGTTTGGAAGAGTTGGAAGCATTTTGTCGGGTTGGTCTATTTCGTCTGTCGTGCAGAAGACAAGATGGATGTTGAAAGACGGGATGCCTAACAGCGGGAGGGAGCTCCTGAAAAATGAGCGGGGCTCCAGATACGTGATTCAGTGCAGCTGCAGTTATATGTGATTCAGTACAGCGAGTAATAGTGGACGTGATTCAGTGCAGCCCCAGAGATACGTGATTCAGGGGCAGGCAGCTCCAGTGATTCAGTGCAGCTCTAGTGATGATGGATGTGATTCAGTGCAGTTCCAGTGATGTGATTCAGGCAGCCTTAGTGACACGCGATTCAGTGCAAGTACCTACTAACTAAGGCATCTACAGTTCATTACCTATATTCCATAATACAAACATAGGTACACAAAAGCCCTTTTTTGCAATAGGAGATGAATGCAGCGGAAAGAGCTCCTACCCCTTGGGACCTCTGTTCTCTGGGTCCAGTCTGTTCCCTAGCATGTCTCTGTCGAAGGGGAAGGGACTGACTTCGCTCTTGGCTGTCCTCTGAAGATGTGTCAGCAGGCGGTTATACACAGCGGATGCCAACATTGCCGTCAAGAATTGCATGGCAGGCATATCTTCGTCGACATCATCAGCACCGGGCTCTTCAGCGCCAGGCTCTGCAAAATGGGCGGGGCTCCGGATACGTAATTCAGTGCAGCTACCGAGATGCGTGATTCAGGCAGCCTTAGTGACACGTGATTCAGTGCAAGTACCTACTAAGGCATCTACAGTTCATTACATTATACAAACATACACAAAAGCCCTTTATTGCAAGCGAGGCTGCCTAAAATGTTCGAAAAAAGTGTGGATCGGCCCTCATCAGCGACCTACTGATGGCTCAGATGCTGCGAAGCACGCGGGGTATAACCCCGAAGACAGGAAAGCCATTCAGGAGCTTACTCAAAAGTGTTCGGTTATTAGGAAGATGGCAGATGAGTTCGAGGAAGACGCTAAGACTTGTAAGAACGCTTACGAGCAGCTGGAAGATCAATGTATCCCCGCTAACTACGCACGCAGGTGCGCGATGATGTTATCTTGGACAAATCCGAGATGCCCTGACTCGTCCTTCGTGTCACCATCAGAAGCTCAGTGAATCACCGCCAGCTACGCACGCGGGTGCGCGATGATGTGGTCTTGGACAAATCCGATATGCCCTGGCGGCAATTGGTCCTTCGTGTCACCATCAGAAGAATATTGTCCACCCTCCTGGATGATACTCGTGAGGCGATGAGTCGAGTGTACTACAAGTTCATCATCTGCGCAATACTAGCCAAGAAGGAGCCAGAGGTCGAGTCGGAGCGAGGTCGAGTTGGAGCAGCTGCGCGAAAAGCCTGTCAGATACACCAGTGCCGGTTTCCCTAGTCTCGACCCAGCGATCACTCAACGACAAATGAGCAAGTCATTGTCGATCTCTATCCGGAGCGAGAGGTCGAGTCGGAATACTCACGAGGCGATGAGCCGAGTCTACTACAAATTCATCATCTGCGCAGTACTAGCCAAGGAGGAGCGAGAGGTCGAGGGGGGAGCAAGAGGTCGAGGGGGGGCAAGAGGTCAAGGGGGGCGAGATGTCGAGGGGGAGCAGCTGCGCGAAAGGGAAACGCCTGTCAGTCACACCACTGCCCATTTCGCTGGTCTCGACCCAGCGATCACTCGATTCGTTACCACAGGAAGCCTTAGTGAAGGTGACAGCTTCATTCAGGCTTTCGACTTTACGAGCCGCACCAAGATCAGAGCGAGAGGTCGAGTTTGAGCAGCTGCGTGAGAAGGAAAAGCCTGTGAAGTTCACCGCTGTGGCTTTCCCCGGCCCCGACCCAGCGATCATTCGATTCGTTACCACGGGAAGCCTTAGCGAAGGTGACAGCTTCATTCAGGCTTTTAACTTTATGAGCCGCACCAGGATCCTGGATATTGTGACAGGCAGAAGTAAAGACCTCGAGCGCACCGGCAAAGTCCAGAAGATCGAACTGTGGATAGCGAAGAGAACGTCAACGGGTTCCTGGTCAGCGATGGCCGAGGTCTTTTGTCCACCCGCATACACCATTTGATTTCAATAGCCTAGTGGATAATAAAGGCTGCTAATTCGTCCCTCGCAAATCGACGTTGCCAGAGCTGTAATCTCTCCACCTCTCGCTTCTATTGGAGATCGACAATAACTTGCTCATTCGTCCCTCGCAGATCGACGTTGCCAGAGCTGTCATCGCTCCAACCTCTCGCTCCAGCTAGGAATCGACACTAACCTGCTCGCTCATTCGTCCATCACAAATCAACAACTCGATCATTCGCACATCGCAGATCGACGTTACCAGATAGGCGGATCACTAAAAAATAGGGACTGAGAGCAGTACAGACGAAATCATTAGGCCAATCTTAGGCCACACATACACTAAGAGTGATCTAATATTTATATTAACCACTAAATCGGTACCGGTTTTTATGCAACCCACCTGCCAGAGCTGTCATCTCTCCAACCTCTCGCTTCTATTAGAGATCGACAATGACTTGCTCATTCGCCCATCGCAAATCGACGTTGCCAGAGCTGTCATCTCTCCAGCTTCTGCTTCCAACTCGACCTCTCGCTCGCTCCAGTTAGAGATCGACAATAACTTGCTCATTCGTCCATCACAAATCGACGTTACTAGAGCTATCATATCTCCAACTTCTGCTTCCAACTCGACCTCTCGCTGATTGAACCTTGCCGGCATGATGGAAGTTGTTCAATATTCATCGTGAAGTCGTGTAAGTCGATGGGCTTATCGATAAGCACCCCGCCCCTCACCGAGTTCACCGAAGCTCACCTTGAAATTGTCGACACAATCAGCCCACCATCCACAATGCCTCAATTGACTCAGACATAGCTGCATTCGCCGCAATGGTGCTCCCTCTCGCCCGCTGCCGCGCTTCATTGCGTTATGGCACATGCACAAGATCAATATACCTCCTACGCACGCGACAATGCCTCCCCCGAAGCTTTACCCAAAGCTCAATTGTCGCAGCAGCACGCAGCGACATCCTCAGCGCCTGGGATAAGTGTACGTTCTTCTTACTGTATATGTTGATGTTTTCTGACATACGCAGATAGCAACTCCGATATCCCTCTCAACCTCGACCACAGCGATAAATGCGTTGGCTTCTTAAGCAAGCGACGAACAATCCACAAACAACTCGCATTCGCAGACCTTACCACACCCTCGGGCGAAACCATCCAGATCTGCTCCGACGCAAAGAAAGACGCCAATGCACACACCCTCTTCACACAGATCCCCGCATACAGTCCCGTCGTCGTCAGCGTCAGCGGCCAAGCCGACGAACCAGCCGACAAAACATCCAAACCCACAGTCTATCTCAAAGACATCCGAGCTCTCAACACCGTCCCCCAGAACCTCATCGTCACATCCGAAGTCCAATTCCCTCCCAAGAAACGCCACTACCAAATCCGATTCCACCAAGAGCTGCAAGAGAGACTCAAGTTTAGGTCATGGCTGAAGGGAGAGCTGACAAAAGGTTTACAAGAGAAGGGGTTCACGGATATCGAGACACCAACGCTGTTCAAGTCGACGCCCGAAGGTGCGAGGGAATTCCTGGTGCCGACTCGTCAGCGCGGCAAGGCGTATGCGCTGAATCAGAGTCCTCAGCAGTATAAGCAGACGCTCATGGCTAGTGGTATCTCGCGGTACATGCAGTGGGCGCGATGCTTTCGTGATGAGGACAGTCGAGCGGATCGTCAGCCCGAGTTTACACAGCTTGATATGGAGTGGTCGTTTGCGGGCGCATCCAAAGTGCGACAGGATGTGAATGACATTATCTTGTCTGCTCTCGAAGCACTACGACCGGCACATAGCTACCAGGAGATCCGGGGAGAGCGTATTCCTGTGTTGTCAGAGATTCCTCGAGGCGCTCGTCCAGCAGATGAGCCTGTAGCGCACACCTTTACAACACTCAAGTTTCAGGACTGCATAACGTCTTATGGAAGCGACAAGCCGGATTTGCGCATCCCCAACAAGGTATGTTCGTCCAAGCCTTGCACTACTGCAGCTAACTGTCTAGATCCACGCACTGCCAGATCTCGAACCATATAAACAATTCGTCAGCATGATCACCCACCTCGAAGATCCCCTAATAGAATCCTTTACGTTCCCCCTTTCCACAGAAGACCCCAACGAAGCGCGCAAGCTGGTCACAAAGTTTATGGACAACCTACCAAGCGCACTGGCCGACAACCCCGATGGCAAGCCTCAGATTCTAGTGTGCGACAGAAAAGCGCCTCTCCAAGGCTTCTCGTCACTAGGCTTCGAGTTCCAAGACGTTATCGATCTTGTAGCAGATGAAGGCGTCGAGCAAGGCGACCTGGTCATCTTCCAAGCACGAGAGAAGCCCAAGGGCCAATACTGCTCTGGGTCGACAAAGATAGGCGATGTTCGAATCGCGTTGTGGAAATTCTTCGTCGAAGAAGGACAAATGGAGAAACCCCGCCTCGGCGATCCGGGATCATTGCAGTTTGTCTGGGTGACAGATTTTCCCATGTTCAAGCCCACCGAGAAAGGCGAGCCAGGCCAAGAAGGTGCCGCGGGTATCGCAGCATCACACCACCCCTTCACAGCACCGCTCTCGAAAACCGACCTCGAACTACTCTTCACCGACCCTCTCCAAGCCAAGAGCGCAGCCTACGATCTCGTTCTCAACGGCGTAGAAGTCGGCGGTGGCAGCGAGCGTATCCACATCGCGGCGGTGCAAAAGTTCATCATGAGCGATGTTTTACAAATGACTGACAAACGAATCGCAGACTTTGCGCATCTGTTTGAGGCGTTAGAATCTGGATGTCCGCCACATGCCGGGTTTGCGCTGGGCTTTGATCGACTTGTGGCGTTGTTGACGGGTACAGCGACGGTGAGGGATGTGATTGCGTTTCCCAAGACGATGAAGGGAGAGGATCCGTTTGTCAAGTCGCCTAGTCGGTTGACGGATGAGCAACTTGAGCCTTATGGGTTGCAATTGAGGAGGAGTGATCAAAAGGGGAGTGATGTCGAATGAAGCTCTCGTAGATTTGGATTAGATAGTGAGCTTCAACATGACTGTATTATAGAACCATGTACAACACCATACAAGTTAGATATCAGCAACACTTTACATTCATTGTCATATTCAGTCACATCATGTCACATCCAGTCACGTCCTGTCAAGATTGTAGTAATTGCTTCATTGTATGCCTAGCTGGTCATTCAACGCCATTATCCTCCCCGAGCCAGGTCCGCACATCTATGTGTACCTTCTATGCCCTAGGGTCCCAAACTCCGATTGTAAAAGTGTACATGCTGCGTGGTATCTTGGTGCGAAAAAGAAAAGAAGCACTTAAGCGAGGAAGAAGCCAAAGGCGGTGACACCAATAGCAGCCATCATGGCAACAACACCAGACTGACCGCTCAGGCTAGCAGCAGCGTTGTCGTCGTCCGTGGCAGCAGCAGAGACGCTGACGACAGCACCACTAATGACAACCTCGATCTTGGTGCTGGCAGCGTCGACCTTTGTGGAAACGTAGTTGCCGGCGTTGCTGTAGTTGTCCTTGACCCAGCTCTTGGCGTCGCCGCCGTGCTCGGAAGCCCACTGCTCGACCTCGTTGGCGTTGGTCTTGACCCAATCTTCGACGTTTGTGATCTTTTCGCCGGCCTTGGTCTCGGCCCAGTTCTTGAGGTCGTCGCCGAGGTCACGACGGAGGACGGCGGGTTGGGTGACTTGGGGGGCAGCCTCTGAGGCGACGAGGCCAGCGGCGGCGAGGATGACGACCTTGTTGAAGAGCATGATGAGGTTGTGAAGGTTGAAGGTTTGTTTAGTTGGAGGTGAAAGGTGTTGGTTGATGGATGAAGAATTGATGTGATTGTTGTGATGAGAAAAACTTAGGAGCAGTTCCCCTTGATATAGGTCTGTAATTTCTCTTTACGAGCTAAGACCGCTGTGGCTGCCTTCCATTGACAGCAAGGTTGGGGACTAAGTCAGGCCCTGCATGAATGACACGGGTAGGTCATGTTCCACCTGTGCGCCCCTGTATTTAGTGAAAATCGTCCAATCCCACACGTTCTGTCACCTTGCCCGGCGCAGATCTAAACCTGTTTTAAAGCCTGCGCCTCTACTTGTCATCACCAGCACGCTTCTGGTGGCCATTCCTCGTTTCAGCCGATTGATCGGTGCCAGTTTCTTGTTCCTGGCTAAACGGACTATTTCGAGTAACACGTCGTGCCAGCCACAGACTAACACGCATCGTCAGTCGTATGTCAGCCAAGCCTCTTTTGTGTTTCGTTCCTGCCGATACCCGTCTTGTCGATCGCCAATGCCATTTTTTACAGAGTACGGATACTGAGTCTGTAATTAAGGCAGGTGCTACCTCCTTGTTACAGAGTACCTACCTAGGCAGGTTCACTCCGTCACCGTCCCTGGGTGCTGACTCAGATGTTTAATTTAAAAACACTTTACCCCATACCCGTTGGCTCAGCGGGAAGGCCCTTCCCGGAAGGGGCAACTTAAAGCTTAATTGGAGGTTAATTCGCTAAGCGAGGTCAGGAGGCCGCCGGTTTTGAAGTCGATGGCTTCCTCTGCCATGACGATCAGAGGCAAACATCGCAATGTCTAAGCCACAGATGAACACCAACGGACATTTTCGGGTTGTTTGCAAATTGCCGCGTGTTTGTGTGGCACAGTCGGCATTTGTCAGGTCTCACAGGGTTTAGTCCGCCATCCAACTCGTAGAGGGAAGTGAGAGGCAATTGTCTGTAAAGTTGTACAACCACCAAATCACTCGTAGAGTATAGAAAACAAATACGCCTTGCATTGAACGTCGCCATTCTGATATATCTATATATGTTCTTTCCTGAATCGTCATCATGAAATTGTGTCCATCGTTTCATCCAGTTCATCCCTTGACATCTCACAATTTCCCGAGAGTGTTGCGGACAATTGGCGCACAACGGGCTTTTCTCTCCATATGTCGCTTCATGTTTCCCAGTCTTGTAAAACCCTTGCCGCATTTACCACATGGGATGCTGTGTCTGAAATCAGTTAACAAGGTAAAGCACATGGTGTAGGGTAAACTCACAAACGCCTCTTTGCTTCGGCCAAAGTCGCCCAGGCCGATTTACATAACTCGAGAAATGTTTTATTGCTGGGAAGTATCTCCTACTCATGTGAGTAACTTGTTCTGGAGGGATATAATTAGTACATACCTTTCCAATTAGAAGCATGTAGTCTGGGACTTCGTCCACGCTCTGCAGATAGCCGAGATCAACGAATCTTTCCACGATGGAGACGATCCCTTGGGTAACTGGACTGTGGAGAGGACCACGTTCTCGCAAGAGTTGTATGTACAAGTGCTTAAGATCCTGTTCATCTCCAGACTCAGTTGAAATGGGGGCGCCGATAAAGTAGCACATGTCGGCTGTCGCATCGCGTCCACAGAGGATTAGCGGGAGTTCTCCGCATTGTTCCAGAAAGTGGGTTAGGTTGGCGACGATTGGCGATCCCTGTAAGCTCTGCAGATCTGGAGCTTGGGTCTCGCCGGCATTGTGGGTGATGAGAAAAGGAATGAGACTGTTCGTGATTGGATCCGGACTCCAAAGCAAGTTGAGATCCTCACCGGGCAAATTAATTTCGTTCTGGAATACAGGAAAGGGATTCATCAGGGTAGTGAGATAGGGCTCTTGACAGGCGGCCATCATCAGATCATCAAATGCTTGCTGATGCTCGTCGTTACTGATCGTACTTCTCCAAAGATCAAAGTCAGAGAAGGGATCAAAGGCTACTTGAATGCCGGTACTGTATAAATAACATGAAGTGGCATGCGACATGGCACAAAGCGCGACAACACCACCCAAAGTAGTGGGAGGCAGGCCCAACAAAGTGTTGTGGAAGCCACTAATGGCAGCCTCGTAGAAGGATGTGGGATTGTTGAACGACTCGAGGGTCTTGTCAGGACATGCAAGACCGATGGTACGCTTTACCTCCACCAACCGTAGACGGGTTTCTTCCAGTTGACGGTGGACATGTTGGAGAACCGTCCATTGCTTGGTGTTTTGGAAAAGTCTGATGTTTGCATTAAAGTCTTGGCCGGCGATTTTGGGCAATGAGTTGATGAATATGAGACCAGCGAGGAAGCCTCGGGCTCTTGACAGGGAGCACGCGAGGGGAGTAGGGTTGATCAGCGCCATGGTTAGAGACAAAGAAACAAGTAATTAGTTTAGTAGAGATCTGGAGAAGAGAAATGCTGATTCTACATTAAATATTAAATAGTTCACCGAAACGTGGAATGATATCCTTGCCAGCGGATGGTGTGGAGAACCCTGCGTTGGCCCAAGCCCAAATGCGCCTGATCCTGTACCTCGACCATACAACTCATAAATGCAGGACAAGAATAAGGCGACTACAAGCTGTTTGGATACGTTCTGTTATGGCCTTTGACAACTTCACTTAGACGTGGCATTGTGGGCTCAGCTTATAAATGAAAAGAAGGTAACCCTGCTAGTGGGCAGAAAAGTTGACCTCTGAAGTTTTAGTGTACAAAAATAAATAGCCTAATGCACATAGTCTAAGCAGCATAAACTGACCTACTAATTTCGTCTCTTATGCTTCTAGCAGCCATTTTTCTGATACCCTGAGGAGTGCATGCTACGTCGGTTACAATACCAGGGGCCATTCACTTAAATTTGAAGACGTGAGAGGGCAAACACCGACAGTATGCGTGTGATTCCTTGAAGCTCAATAATTGACTCTAAGCGGCGGGAGTAAGTGAGCTGCTTGGAGTTCAGTCTGGAGTTTAGTACGGAGCAATACCTAGACTTGCGATGAAAGATGTGTAATTATATAATAAACCGTGGATTAACTTGAGTAAGAAGATATCGACAGTTCTTAACTATACCTCCACTTGATGCGACTGTGTTGCTGATGCCAATATGCCAACAGAAGAGCAACTTGGACGACAGCGTGTGGCAGACGACAGCCAACGTAAACCACCAGGACCCTGTTACCAGCACCGTCACTAACGGTGAACAGAACCCGTCATGTTGCAGTCGTGGCTCAATGAATCAGGAACCATTGCGTCAGCAACTGATGTGTGGACTTCCGAAAGAGCCCTAAATAGGCCGAGACCTAGCACGAACGATACCACGATACAACACAACAACGACAAGGATGACTATGCAGCAAAGGCGGCGTGAGTTTTACAGATGGTTGGCATACGGGGGGTGATCTGTCATGCATGCAGCCAATGACGATAGTTGATTAGGCCGTGAAAGTCAATCAGGCTCTCGCCAATATTGGGTACAAATTATGCCAGACTATGGTGATTACAGTTGTTCTCTTGTATAAATAGTTCATCGATACCATCCTACAGTCCTCCGTATTTCCGCAATACGCCCTACGGCACTCTATTTACGCGGTTGCCCTTTGAGAAGACATGAATATACAACCCAGATGAATGATACCTATTGATCCAGTTGCGAAGATCCCGAAATTACACTTGTAATTGAATAGTCAGAGGAAGTAGTAGGCGAATGCAAGAGTCTTGTGGTCTACTCTCGTGGTAGTCTCTCTTAGTTGCAAGCAGGACACGTCCGACAGTCCGTTGATGCAAACATGGGACTACTCAGTACCGCACTTTATTAAGCACATAAAAGACGAAAGACAGGACCAGCCTTATTAATTGTGTTTGCGGAAAAATAAAAGCAATATTACTACAACTCTACCAGGCTACTGCGAGCAAGATGCGAACCATGGCATTCACTCATAAGCACGGAAAACCGCTACAAAACGTTAACAGTACTGCAACTCCCCGAGGAAACAAGAGACTCTCAAATTACAAAAAATGTTGCGACAAAATGCAAGCAGGGAAACGCAACCCAACAAGGCAATTTTTACAACTCATCAAACATACTCGTCACAGGAGCCAAGTCACCTCGAGGTCTGGCCATCAAAACGGGCCATTCATTAAGTTTTGGCCAGCGGATCTAGGACTTGAGGTGACGTGGCTGGGGAATGCATGTGTAACCAGTTGTGCAGGGTTTCATGCATATTGAGATGGGGTATTGAGGCTGACGCTGTTTGTTGATGGGTCGTGTGCAAACTCCTGCAACTACGCAATAGCATTCACGGAACAAGACGTGGAGTTTGGTCTCTATTTATGCTGACTGTTGGATCGTTTTAATTGAGAACCATTGGGAAGTTCTATCGCTCTCCTTTCGTTGAGTTGGATATGACCTCACCCACCCGACCCAGATGACCGCTGCCAAGCCGGCCTAGTATCGACTCGCGTACGAACGGCGAACAAATGTCATGAGTTGACTATAAAGAGTCAATGATCCGATTCGAATCCGGCTGCGTGGGCACGAAAACATGTTAATCAGGCTCTCACCAAAATTGGGCTTAAAAATACCAGATCGCTACATAAAGTCCCTCAATATCCATACACTATCCGTACAGTTTACCGGATTTCTGCACCACACCTCACTTCCCAACACTTGTATGGAACTCAGTTAATTGATCAAGATGACAGCGCCTCTACTTTCTTCGAGAATATCCATTCGTACGTTTGCCTTTTTCGCTATTATCGTGCTGTGACCCGACGTGTCTTTTCAGATTGGCGGATCGGTTGGTTTTGTACCCGCAATCCGAATGCCAGCATGACAAGTGTTTGCTATCAGCTTATTAGCAAGTTTGTTTGAGAAGAATATCGATACATACACGGCAAAGTCAACAGTGGAACTTTGATGAAAGTTATGGATCCAATCGCGGAACTCTTGGGATGACGCTTGACCATTGATCAATGACTGGGAGTAGTTAGCCAAGCACGACTTTTGCGATTTTAGTCTTGCGCACAATCCCAGCCAGTTGCATGTAAAATTCGATCTCGTTCGGCTCTTGAAGTAATCCTCGCTCGACAAAGGCTTCAGCAATATTGACTATGCTGCGGGATACCAGGTCGTGTTTCCCCTTTTCTGACGACAGTAGGCGAATGAAAGAGTCTTGTATCTGTCTCTTTTGTGCCCGTCTCTCTTGATCCCAGGCGAGGCACGTCGGAACGTCTTTCAACACCAGTCCCCAACCGCCAAGACTACCCAAGACACATGCATTCTCTTGGATGTACTGAATTACAGCCTTGAAAACAGGGGCCTGTCGAAGCTGACAAGATGTGGTTGAGTATGATGGACCATGTGGTTCGACGTATGGTGATGGTTGAGAAGAGCTCATATCCATACCAGAAGGCGACGGCGACACCAGATCGGCGTTGGAAGTGTTTAAAAGATCGATAAATAAGTCAATATCTTGCTGTGAATAGGCAAGGTTCTGACCATTGGTTGGAGACATATCCATTGGCCGTGAGTTGACATGGGAGATGTTCGTGGCCTCGGACTGGTAAGCAGGCACCGAGTACATGAGGCGTAGATGGTGTTGAGCTTCGGGCCAAAGCCATTGAACAAGCAACTGGAAAGCTCCCCGCTCGTCGTCTTTTTCTAAAGCATGCAGCCATAGATGAACCCCAGCAAGGATATCACCTTGCGGTAGTATGTTTCTAGCATGCAAGAGATGGGAAACAACATAAGAAAAGCAGCAAAAGGCAAAAACTTGACCAAGATCGTTGGGGATAGGACCGCTCAATACGTTTCGGAGAGCAATGGCGCCTGTGTACCGGAGCCCTTTGGCGTCTTGATAGCGGGCCAAAATGTTGTTAACGGCGACGTTTTCGAGATCAGCTGCGACATTGACAAAATGAACCCAAAGGGAGTCCATTCCGTTGCAAACGGCGCGAATAGAAGACCAAGTGATTTCGTAGGCGCAAGAGTTGCTGTTCATGCTGCAATGCTGTGCATCGGCCGTCACGCGTGTGTGGGCTTGATCATCATACAGGGCTTGGAGTTCCCTTGAAAGGTCATTTCGAGAGCCGTGCCCGCCGACGCTCTGGTATGTGGTCTTAGGTTCTGTTGTGTCAATGTAGACAAGGCTAGCAAAGAGGCCATCGGCTATTGCGAAAGTCTTTTCACGGTGCCCCGGTGCTCTGGAACCCATGATGCCAACACCTGTAGCGCCGCTGTCTCGGAGTAGACCACTAAACGAATGGCTTGAAAATAGTGTCACTCTGCCTGATTGTCAGACACAAAATGAATAGGTGATGCCTTACTGACTGCCGAAGAGAAGAAGGCAACTTGGATATGAAGGCACATTGTTATGGTTCGCTGAAGACTGTGGATTTATGTGAGATCTGTTTAAGGCTTCCTAGGGAGCTAGGCTCAATGTCTGGTTGATGCAGTGAGCTCAAGTCTTGGCTCACAGCCGATGCTCTATGAGCTCCCGAGTAAGGGTCTGCGCCTACCTTGCAGGCCGCTGGGATCATGTCAATCCCCTATTGGCGGTTGATACAAACACGAATTGGTGTATTGCTTAGAGAATTAACTATAATGGGGATGATCGCCAAGGTAAGCCTTATCAA
The DNA here is from genome assembly GCF_000303195.2 of Fusarium pseudograminearum CS3096. Taxonomy (NCBI): domain Eukaryota; kingdom Fungi; phylum Ascomycota; class Sordariomycetes; order Hypocreales; family Nectriaceae; genus Fusarium; species Fusarium pseudograminearum. The sequence continues at coordinate 623,024 of NC_031953.1, read as the reverse complement.
GCTTGTAAATTTGTCTTCAAAAGCATTACTGCAGCTGCTCCAGACTGCTCATGAGCAAGGCGGACCAGGCCATTTGCTCATGAGCACAGAACGACGATGCTCACGATCAACTCGCGAGCAACGGATACGTAGCATGAGCAGGCAGCAAGAGCATTTAAACTTGGCTCTGCTTAACAGAAACGAAAAGACAAGAAGCTTAGTATAAGACGTGAAAACTACATCCCCCCAAACAAAACAAGGCCACTCTCAAATTACAGACGATATTAAGACGGACGATGCAAACACAAAACCACAACCAGACCCAAGGCGGATTCAACAATACAGGTCAGTCAGTGCATCCAAGTTGAACTGAACCGATCACTAACAGAAAATATTCAGTCACTTCAATCATGGTTCAATTGTGGTTAGAAGCGCCAAGTTGCCTCGAACCCTGGTCGCCTGAACTGTTGAACATATCCCCGAGGCGTCAAGAGACAGAAACAAGATCGGGTCTTTCAAACTATGACACATTCACCTATGTTACAAAGAAGAAGAGTGGCTTATGTTAATGTCAAACTGGAATAACATGAATGGACTTGGTGGTGGCTGATGCTGGCTTTTGTTTTTGATTCGTTGTCTAGTAGAGGGACAGTGAGACAACCGGTATCCATAGGGCGTGAGAGGGACAGTTGGAGAAGTGGCGCGGCCTGCAGAATGCATAAAGTATTGGCTGTGACGGGCGTTTAATGGATTGGGGTGGAATATTTGAGGTTCAAGTTGTTGTTAATGGGATGTACACGCATGACTGCGAACTATCGCAACTATACCACATGCATATTCACAGAACTCAAAGACGTCATGTCCAGTACCTATCCAGATCCCAAGGGACAGCTGCTGCCTGTTAAAAAGTGTTAGCTGCGCTATGGAGAAGGTGTGTCGCTCTCCTTCGTTGAGTTGAACATGGCCTCACCAGGCCACCCGACCCAGATGGCCGCTGCCAAGCCCGGCCTGGTATCAACTCACGTACAAAACATAATGTATTGTCAAGATCTTTCTCTTATTTATCCTCTCTATAAATTGGATCTAAAGCACCTAATTCACCATCCGTCTTAATGGATGCGCCTCTGTGTTAAACACCCACTCATCCAAACTAACAAGTTCCTCATCCGCAAAAATAAGATAAAAATACTTCAACGTCTCAGCCATCCAAAAACTCTCCATGGAATCTTTATGCTTAATCTCCCCATCCGCGTTGACGTCCATCACCGCCGCAAACGCCTCGTCCGTCTCGGCAGCTGCGCGGACCGCAAGCCACATATCCCACGCAATATCCCGAAACTCTTCCTTTCCGGTGATGCGGTACATATAAAAGATACTCTCGATGGTCTCGGGTCGGAGAAGGTAGGTTGAGTCTCGGGCGCGGAATCCGAGGGGTTCTTTCTGGGAGCTTGGGTTGAACTCGCAGGGTTCGAGAGTTGGACAGCGCTCGACGTGGACGATTTCGGGCATGAGGCCGGTTGGATAGGCAGAGTAGGCTTTTGCGCAGCCTCGAGCTAGTTTTTCGCCGATGACAACGTGGTCATCTCGTCCAAGGGCTCGTCCTCCGAGAGCATACATGCCTCCTGCGAAACAAGTGAGATGTTCGACATCTGTCCTCAATCGGACCTCTTTCGTTCGAGGGGAGGCAGTGGCTTCACCCAACATGAGCACATCCTCCTTCTCCGGCAGCATCGGTCGGAACATTAGATGTTCAATTGCAGCGTCGGCGGCCTTGAGATACATCTTTTCGTACTTTGGTTCAAGGCCCTGCAGAAGAACGTACTCCTTGATGAGGTACTCGTAAAGCGAATCGCCGTTAGCACCCAAGCCAAACGTATTGTCGGTAACCTTGAATCCATCCTGCGCATTAATCTGAATCGGCCAGAGTCCAGGAATAGAAGTTTCGTTTTGTGTCCTCTCGAAGGCCTTGGTGATAAAGTCAATTGCATCGTAATACTTGGGATTACCCGTCTGCTGCGAAAGACGAGTAAACTCCATACTCATACTCCCCAAACTAGCCGTACTCTGTCGCGGCTCAGGACGACCTTTGCCATCTTTGAGGTCGCTAAAGTGTATAGTATGGGGCGGCATGTGTTCTTCGTTGTCGAATGTGGCATACAGCAAATCCCCCACCTCAATTGCCTTGGCCAGCAAGGCGCTCTCACCACTGAGTTCATAAGCCGCAAGTAGACCGCCAAGATGTCTGATGGTTGTTTCAAACACATTGAAACCGTTGCTAGTAGGTAAATCCCAGTCCATGCGGGAAACGTAGTCGACGGCCTTGTAAAACTCTCGCTTCATACCCATGAGCCATAGCGTGTCGAGGTTGTCGCAGATGGTAGCGGCCCACCCGCCAAAAGGATCACTGCCTTGCAAGCTCAACGGTTTGAGTTCGTCATGTCCCCAGGCATGTTTTTCGTAGGATTTCCATGTCTTTTTGAAAGCTTGCAGGATTTCTTTTCGTCGGACATCGGCTGTTGCGAGCTCTCGTTTTCTCAATTCGGGGTTCGAAAAGTCGTGTTGAATTCGGGGGAGATTCGCAGGTGAGCCGCGGGGAGGTTTGACCATGCTACTCAATTCCACTGGATGTTGCAGCTTATGTCGACTCCATTCATAGCTGCTAGGAATAAAATTGATCTTGGGAGTACGGTACGTCGGTATTTGGTGGAAGAAACAATAAAATACCACAGCTGCGATGAAGAGTGAGAGCAACGCCCTTGACGCAGTAAATGGTAAAGCCACGCCCATGATTACGACAAAATACACGAAAAGGAAAGAAAAGGAGAAAATACAATTCAATCCAGGTCCATGGACACTCAATGCTGACATGAAAGGGGACAAGCCAGATCTTATACGATGAAAGCCACCGTAAGCAAGGATCCCAGACAAGGAGTAAAACAGTTATTGACTGTCTCCCCACTCTGACACGCAAGCTTTCTAAGAATAACTAGACGATTGACGTGAGATCCGCAGGCACTATGACATATCGAGTGCAGGGAGATCAATACGCGGTGCACGGTGTTAGTTTAAAACAAAGCGAGTTACGCGAGATATTAATTAGATGAGTACAGACCTCGTTTAATGATATCTGAGATAGACGGCTAGATATACAGAATAAACAGATACGGTGTTTAACAGCAATGGTTGCGATGACTGCGATACTCGTCTAGCTGCAGATCACCAAGAGTCAGCACTTGCATTGGCTTTTCAGGGGTGCATTAGCTGTCGCGTGCCTTGGAAACCAAAAGTCAAACAAGCTGACCGGCTGAAACCCCTGGCAAGCCACTGAATTGAGGGAGCTAAATCAATTGAACCAAATGAAGTGAAACGTTTACTCACGAATGCGACAAGCTTCATCTAATTACAGTCAAGCCAAATTAACCATATATTTTTAGCTTATCCGTGTTTAATCGGCGGAAGTGAATCTAGCTTCCGGTGATCATGTCTAACTCGACATCAAATGTGGCTGTGCTCATGCTTATCTTATCTTACGCCACACCGCCAAAAATATGAAAATAATTCTGCCGTTTCTTCCTCTAGACAATCCATCTTCACGGCGTTGACATATCACATCACCACAAAGCAAAATGTCGTCTATGCGAAATGCCGTCGCCAGGCGACCTCATCGCGAGCGAGCTCAACCCTTAGAGCGTCGTCGCCTAGGTCTTCTCGAGAAACACAAGGTTTGTTTCGCTATCCCACCATTTAACCACCTTCTCACCAGTCTAGGACTACTCCCTCCGAGCCAAAGACTTCAACAAGAAAAAGGCCACCCTCAAGAACCTTCGCGACAAGGCCGCCGAGCGAAACGAGGATGAGTTCTACTTTGGAATGATGTCCCGCAACGGACCGGGCTCCAAACTCAAGGATGGAAAGAAATGGTCCGGAACGGTGCAGGGCGATCGAGGAAACAAGATCATGGATGTTGATACCGTGCGACTCCTCAAGACGCAGGATTTGGGCTACGTTCGAACAATGCGACAGGTTGTTGCGAAAGAGGTGGCCAAGCTGGAGGAGCAGGTAGTCCTCACCCGAGGATTCGACAAGCTCGACGAGGAGGAGGACCAAGACGAAGACAGCGATTCGGAATTCGACTTTGCTACCGCTCCCAAGGCGCCTAGAAAGATTGTCTTTATGGATGACGAAGAGCAGCGCGAGGAAACATTGCAAGAACACCTGGATATGGAGGACAATGACGAAGACGACAAGAAGGAGATGAAAGAAGGAGACGCAGAATTTGAACGCGCCAAGGCCCTCCGTCGTCTCCGCCGCCAACTCGAAAATGCCCGCAAAAAGCTAAAAATCCTCACAGACGCCGAGGGCGAACTCGAGATCCAGCGCGCAAAAATGGCCAAGACGGCGACATCTGGCGGAAGCACACGCAAAGGAAAGAAGATTATGGTGCGGACAAGAAAGCGATAGAGATGAAAATTACTTGCTGGTCATTTCCTTCGTGTTTTATTCGTTACGTTTGCACTTGGCAAAAGCTAATAGATACCCCCTTCGAAAAAGAACGCCGTGGGTGTATGATATATGATACAAAAAATATGAAAATACGTGAAAATTCCTTGCCAACAAATATCTCGTCATGTCATTAATACTTTGATCCGATGCATTTATAACACCCCTTGAACGCGAACCCGACACACCGGAAACTTATCATCAGCAGCCAGATGAAGCACGCAAACAGGCCCTTGACGATCTTGACAATCACCCTGATCAAAAAAGGCAGTTTGTCCTCTTTGTCTTTTGACTTGTCCTTGCCGAGACTCTCATCTTGGCTTTCGACGTCAATCTCAAACGCCTCCATATTGCGCTTCTTGCTTTTCTTTTCTTCCCGCTTGCCATTCTTGCTCAGACGCTTTTCCTGCTTGGCTGTCAGGATCAGAGGCGGCGGGGGCTCAAAGGCTTCTGTGATGGGGTTGTTCTTCTCGTCGCCCTGCGCTACGAGGAGGAGTGCTGTGACGGCTACATCGACGATAAAGTACGACTCTATCTTCGAGGCGATGCCTGTGTCGATCTCTAGCCAGCCGCTGCCGGTGCCATCCCGGGTAAGCTTGGCGAGGTGTTGGGGTGATTCGTTGTGTTCGAGGGTGTATTCTACGCGGGACCATGAGGGGGAGCGCTCGATGGTGACGCAGAAGGGGGTTGCGAGGGCGGGATGGACGAGGAAGTGATGGGAACTATCCTCATCCCATACAAGACGTGCGCATTCTCTTTCTGCCAGCATGACAGACGCGGGGTCTTGTGATCTCTCGATGGCCATCTTTGTAGCCGGCGAGGGCATGAGAAGTGCAACGAGGCCATCGTTGGGGGGATGTCTCCGCGTCTCTTCCTCCAGAGTCGTAGTAAGAGCTTCTTGCCAATGCTTCGTGTCGGTGACTTTACTACCTGAGTTGTGTCCGACAGCACCGCTGATAATACTGCTCGCTGAAGAACTTGCTTCAGGCTTGGGTGCTTTGTAAGGCTTGTTGGGATCATGTCTTGTAAGAGTTACATATGCCGACGCCGAAGTTGGATCCAAGCGGAGGTTGTAAAAGGGCTGCGTCGCAGACGAAAGACTGTAGACGGGCGCATCTTTTTCTTGTGTCAACTTCATGCAGTACACTCGTCCCTCGGATGCTGAAGCCTGCCATCCATTTGCGACTTTCCAGTAATTCTTGAGAAGTTCATTCGAACTAACCGTCGGGATCAGCGGGGGCTCCTGTTGCTGGACGGCACGATGGGGCCACGACGACTGCGCGGATTGAATGCTCATGGGACTAATAACGGGACTTCGAACCGGCGGGTTTCTTGGTGCGGCTCCGGCAGGTGTTTCATGGTACGTCTGCCGACTAATAACTGCTCGTGGGATCTCAGCTGGTCGAGTCTCGGTGGGAACATAGTGTTGCTGGTTCAGTGGCAGCTCTGGGTTATACGCTGGAAAGATTGATCGGAGGGGTTGCGCAGTGGCTTCACCACCGAGAGGAGGTTTCGCAATGGAACTTCGAGATCGATCACTGCTGTTGCGGACGAGCGCAGGGCCTTGGATGTTGCCGGTATCGGCACGACCTGGGATCTGGACAGTTGGTCTTGGTCTTTGGACTTTGACGGGTTTGGGTTCCTGCTGTTGTCGAATAGGGTCGAACTCGATTGGGGTATGTGATCTGTTTTGGGGTGTACCCTGTGGCGTTTGGGATCTGTTCTGTGGTGTCTGTGCCCTATTTTGCGGTGCTTGTCCCTGGGGTGTCTGAGCTCTCTGGGGTGTTTGGGCTCTATTCTGTGGCGTCTGTCGCCCATTTCTCGGCGGCGAAACAGGCTCAGATGGTTCGGAAGCCATCGCTTGTGGTGTAGCCGACCGTAAATCTCGCTCACGGGATTCAGAGCGACGAGGTTTCGGGGTCTGATTGCGTGAAGTAGGCGGTGGTTTGGAAGCGTTTGGGCTCGGAAATAGCGAGAACCCTCCTGGGGTTGGAGTAGACATTCTGTATCAAGCAATATCTCGATTAAAGATGCGATACTTTAAGAGATGCAAATCCAGGGTATCAACGATGGTTTAGTTGTTGACGCAGCTGCTACCGCTTCATGATCAACTAACAAAATGACGTTTCAAAAAAAACAGACGTAACCAACAATAATAAAAAACCAAGAAACAAAATACCGAAAAGAATCTCATCAATATTATATTCTTTCTCTCTATTCTCCTCGTTAAGCGCTCCGACTAACACTGGACAAGGGGGTCACGAAAATAGCATCCCTGTCAGCCAATCGGGGGGACAATCACACTGCAGGAGGCATGCTAAGCGCCCTGGAGACGCGCTGGAGTGAGGGGAAGACGGGGTGTGATTGGCTGCGGGCATAAATGACTTGGGTTGGCCGGGGATGGTTTTTACTGGTCTTGAGGGGTGATTTGATGTGATGGATGCGTGAGACGGTTGAAGGAGCTGAGTTACATGGCTGAGAATTAATATGGCTGAGAATTACAGATATGGCTAGAGATGAGAGACGAGTCTACGGAATGGGGATATTCTCTTCGTCTGAATTAAAAGAAAAAAGAAAGAATAAAGGAGTTAATTGACATACTTTTCCTTCTGTGACGACTCGACTGAAACTTCAACGTTGACCGCTTGATGCATGCAACCCCATCGTCGCATACATGAACCATTATATCAACCACTAAGACTAAAATCTGGACTAAATACTACAGACTATCAAGAGGCTGGGCGGCAACTAGCTCGTCACAATTTGTTTCTTGCCCTCTTGAGAAGTATCCAGGGTGATCTTCTCGGTTGAGGCCGCAGGTTGTTTCAATATTGGGTGACAATACTACTGGCTGCATGGATACAACCTCATGTCTCTGAATGTCATCGCTGCAGTTGACATCAACTGGCTATTGTACAATTCTTCATTTACCTTTATTCTTACAATCCCCCACATGTATCATCAATCCCTCGGTCGATCCCTCGCTGCAAGTCCATGTATCCTCTCCCCCCTCTTCTCCATCTCCTTCTGTCTCGATAACCTCACGTGCTCCGGCAACCCCCACCACTCGCGCATAAAGTCTTCTTGAGCTTGGGCGACTCTCGCTTTTTTCTCCCTCTCCTTCTGTCGCTCTATCCGTAGGGCAAACCACTCCTCTCGTGCTTCGTCGTGCGCTACTTGTGTGGCGTGGACCTTCATGCAATTGTTCATGACGCGGTGTTCGGCTCGGCAGGCGAATGATACTGTAAAGGTCCGACCTAGGGCGCATGCAGCGAAGGCTAAAAATTGTTAATAATTGCAAGAGTATGTATGGTGACTGCAAGTAATGTGGTGAATGTGCTACACACCCTTAATCTCGTCGGCGCATTCTTTTCGCACTTTTTGGTAAAAGATATCTCGGACTTGTGCTTCTTGCGACGCAGATAGAGGTAGAGGGTTTCGAGATGGTACGCCGAGCTTCTCTTGAGGCATTGGGGGGTTTTGCGTGGCCATTGCGGCCTCGGGTGAGGGGGAAAGGGAGGGAGGCGGTTGAAAGATAATATCCGTATTGTTTGGTGTTGATCGTCGTAATGGTCGTGGTATATTCGTTAGACAGAAGCGATTGAAGCTATATTGGACGAGAAGCTAAGCTTGCGGACTTGAGATGGTGAAGTGAGCCCATGATTGAATGGATTTTGACGACATTGACCGCCTTCCCTTTTGGGGTCTGAGTTGAAGTACAACATCACGACCACCAACATCATCTTCTGGGTTGTTTGTTTATTTTTCATGGTTTTGTTGTGTTCCAGGCATCTCTAGCCATCTTTAGGCATCTCTAGGCAGAAGTGATTATTTTGTGGTGCTGTGAGTATGGCTTGTCTACAATAACGCCCCCGTGATTAGGATTTGGTCGCAGAAGCATTAGAGATGGACTCAGTATCCGTTTATGCAACTTACCTAGATTAGACTTTTGAAGAATTCTACTAGGCAGTAGAAAATTCAACCTCCTAAGTCTTAGGGTATAAAAATAAATAGCCTAAGGACTATAGTCTAAGTAGCATAAGATCACCTACTGATTTCGTCCCTTATGCTCTTAGCGGCTAGTTGTTCTAATACCCTAAGGGCATTCTGTATCGTCGTTTGTAGGCTAATTTACATGCTACATATCACTACAGAACCCTAGAACAAGTTTCTATCGTAAAGTTCAGTTGCTGTAAATACAGCTAGGCAGCTGCTCCAACCATTGCGCATTGAAAAAGTCGGTCGTTTAACTTTTAGGGATGTGGCGTATTAAGCTTAATTTGTAGTTAGGTATATATTGATGTAAGTGAGTATCCAAAGTATGTTAAGAAACTCAAGACTTGGCAAAAAACTTAAACAAAGTCAGAAAGAATACAAAAGAGGCCATCCCGTCCCATCTTGACTGAAGAATTTCTCTCCTAAATATCCAAACTGCCTTGCAACAACACAGTCTAACATTCAGACTCACAGCAAGCATCACAACAAGTGTCACAACAAGACTATCATTCATCATGGGACCCCCCTTATTTGACGCCTCTCTCGTACGCGAAAGATCTTCAGTCGAAGATCGACAGGAAGAAGCCCCTTGTCCTTTCAAAGACCTTCTGGACAACGTATCCTCTGTACTGGCAAAAGACAAGGACATCTTTGCCATAGGAGGTCATGTTCAAGACGAAGCCTCTGGTAACTCCAATGTTACTATTCGATGGGAAGGACATCCCACTCTGAGACTGCCCCTGACCGATGACACCGCCCAGCTGAATGCCCCCATCACGATGGATATAGACAACTTTTGTACTAACTTTGACCTTGGTGCACATGGTATCCTCGGCACGATAAATCAGAGTTTGGCTCGGAGTTTGGCTCAGAGGTCTTCATTGGGATGGCAGGCATTCAGGGCTGAGCTGTGCAAGCTGAATGTGAGTTAATAATTCCCGACAGCTATTTTTACGTTTGCTCATACATTTGCAGGTACACTCTGCTTCTTCAGACTTATCTCAGACCCTTGTCAACACTCCAGCATCGATTGGTCAGATAGCCACACTTGTTGTCTGTCTACCAGTCGCACACAAAGGAGGAAAGCTCACGGTTCGAGAGAAGGATCAACAAGTCGAATTTGACTGGGCATCTGGACCTTCACACATGATCCAATGGGCCGCCTTTTTCGATATCTGTGAACTTGAAACCCTGCCGATTACTGAAGGTCACAGGTTGACATTGACGTACAATCTCTTCTGGGCCGACTATGTCCCTGGTTTGATGGCGGATCAACTGAACCTTGTTGACCAGCAATCCCTTTACTTCTACAAGTCCCTGGAGAAACTTATCGATGCGATGAAGTCTACTGAAAAGGGTAATTATTCTCTATCGTGTATGGGTTCAGAACTAACACGTTGTGCTAGAACATCTCGTCGGTTTCACGTGCCGTCACGCATACCCTCATACTTCCAGGTCATCCCACGAGAACCTCCACAAGATGCTCAAAGGCATGGACATGGTGGTCTACCAAGCGCTTAAGCAAATTCTCGGCCATGTCACTGTTGGCACAGTCGTCGATGATTCGGAATTCGTGAAAAAACAATTCGAAACAGAAGAGGAAGAACGGGAGAGCGGGAGAGCGTACTATGAACTCGACAACAGCTACCTGGTAGACACAGTTTGCATAACTGAAACACCAGTATCGGTAATGGCGGGCCAGCCGCGGCACAAAGAATGGGACGACTACGACCCTACTGCTGCGAACCCAACCAATATTGCGCATCGCCATCGTCGTGAAAGCGAGTATCGCCGTGAGAAGGTCAACTGGCTTAATCACGCTCCCGACGAGCAGACCCCCAAAGAGGTTTCTGACATTTATTGCGAGGTAAGTTTTATTTGGGTGACTTGTACTGATGCATAGCTAACCTTTATCTTTACATAGCCATGGCAGAGATACGTTGATATAACAGAGTATGAATCGTCTGCCGTCATTTTTGCGTGGGTAAACAAGGTCGTGAGTACAGAGGTCGTTAGTACTGAAGACGATTATGAGGAGGAGGAGAGTGGAAACATTGAAGACGATGAGGTGGAGAGTGAAAGTGGAAACACTGAAGATTACGATGGGTGGAATGAGATTTTTGACTAGGAGTACGCGATAATTATCATTGCAATGTCAAAACGCATAAAGACAGCTTATTGTATTCCTAAATTGCATGTATCATTGGTATCAAAAGTTAAACGAAAGACTAAAACTCCACCACGCTTCACCCCATCTCATCAATCCATTATTTCCTTCTCATTTCATCTACTACTGTGGGTGACCCTGGACAGGATAAGGCTGCTGGGGAGGAGGCGACGTAGTTCCTGGGGCTTCATGGTATTGGTGGGGAGGAGGCGATGTAGTTCCGGGGACTTCATGGTATTGCTGAGGAGGATACTGTGCGTAATTCTGCTGACCCTCGAACTGCTGGCCCTGTTGAGGATCGTAGGGTGATACGGGAGGAGGAGGGTAAGCGCCCTGTTGCTGGTACGGGCTCTGGGTTGGTTGGTATGGAGAGGGTGTCGTTTGAGGGTATTGCTGTTGCTGAGGAGGATATTGTTGCTGTTGCTGAGGGGGGTATTGTTGCTGCTGCTGTTGAGGGGAGAATTGTCCAGGAGCAGGTTGTTGTTGCTGGTATTGAGAAGCAGCTGGTGTAGGTTGAGGCTGGACATTGACCTGGGCTTCAGTCTTGGGCTCCATTTGGTAGTTGTTTGTCGATCCCGAGAGATCAACAGCGAAACGACCTTGCTTACGTCCTCGGAGGAACATGACAAGACTCCAGACAAAAGTAGCAATGAACAGGACCCTAAATCGCAATGAGTATACATCATAAATGAGACTAGAGTTACAACTTACCAGACCAAGGCGCCCAAGCCAGCAATGGCGGCCAAGATAGCCAGACCAGTCTTGAAGAGAATGACATTCTCGCCATCACGCTTGTAGAAAACACTACAGTTCTTGCTGTCGATGAGACTGCCGTCACTGTAGCAGTTACCCACAGTCACGGGCACAACATACTTGGCTCGTCGCGAAGCAGTAGCAGCCCAGGCGGCGAGCCAGAGAACGAGCATCAACGCGTCGAGACAAAGTACAGCAATGATGTGGTATAAGCTTCGAAGGGCGGGGAGCTTTTCTGACAAGAGGGTGTAGAGGATCACTATCCAGGTGAGGACTGCCTGTGAGGTGTCAGTGCTGTCGAGAGTTTGAGTTGAGACAGACTTACAATAGCAATGCAGAGGGAGTTCTCTGGAAGTCCAGCATCATGAATCATCCAGCCACAGAGACCGACAATGATGAGAGAGAAAAGAAACTGAAAGCCACGGATAATAACAATCCATAGTGGTGTTTGGAGAATATGCTCCGTCTCGGCCTGTGGTTGTTGAGTCATCTTGTAAGTCACAACGATAAAATGCGATACTAACAGGTCAAGTCCTGGGCAGAACGAGAGGCAGAACGAGAGCAGCTTGGCAGCCTTATACCCCCATCCAACTGACTCACTCCTCTTAGACAAACAAGCCCAAGGCAGATTCATGTTCAAGGACCCCTGGCGGATGGCTTGCGTTAGCGTCCTTCAGCCGCACCCAGCTGTCCATTGAACAAGCTTGACCAGCGCCGTTGGGCGTACAAGTGTGGTGGATCAGGAAGAGGCGTTTGAGAGGAGATTGAATAAATGCTTTTGTGCCTGGGTGGCTTGAGTGGTGATATGGGCTATTCCTTGCATGAGGATATTATTAACTTCCCAATGCTCTTGAAGTCGTCCTCGGGGTATCAGAAAAGTTGACCGTTATAAATATAAGAGACGAAATTAGTAGGTCACCTTATGCTGCTTAGACTAGGCCTTAGACTAATTGTTTTCGTATCCCAAGACTTAGGAGGCCAACTTTTCTGCTACCTGGGCGTCTACATGAGTCTATCACACGCTGTACTGGTCCAGACACTCATGTTTGAGACTAACAAGTACCCTGCTCAACCCCTGTACAAGGCTGGCCACCGGAGATAATTGCCGACTGCACATACTTGGACACACTTAGACACAAGCGGGGTGGCGCTTAGAATCGATAGTCAATAAAGTGTTTGGGCTGTGCGACAAAGCCATTACTGACTTGTATGTTGACGAGGCGTTTTCGTTTAGAATCAAACCGTGTTTCTAGCTTGTCTCCTATTTAAAACTGGCTTGAGGCTTGATAAAAAAGGCTTCACATGTGTGGTGTAAGTGGGCTGATCTAGGTTGGAATGTAAAGATCGAAAAGAGAAAGCTGCGCGAGTTGGTTGACGATGATTGGTTGGAGAAGATGCAGGCATGAAGGATTCATTAAGACCCATGTCGTGTCGATCACTTTGTCAAGGGACTCTCTCCCTTATTAATGAGATGGTTGTGATCGTACAGAGTACAGTACTCTGTATCTAGTAGTCGTCAAACTAGAGTTTATAAGCTTCCACCAAAAGAGGTCTGAATTATTCCTTTTCTCTATGAGAATTAATCCTGTCTCATTAAACTAGGACGTAACAGCTGGAGTGGATGTTTCGGCTGTGCTGGTCAGCCGTTTGAACTAGTGTGTGTGGGCGGAACAAGACATGCAGTGCGGAATTAGATGAATGAGGCTATTCGTAAGTTGGCATGGGGCCTCATCCTTCCCTTGCATTTGCTCAACTAGGTAAAGCTCAAGGCTCATTTTACAGAGAGTCACAATCAGGTTTACAGGCGCAGATAAGAGCCGGACAGAAAGGTCCATTAAGTGCATTCATTGATGCTATAATTACTCAAGACTCTGACAATTAACGCCCATCACCCCCATAATCTCCAATTTTCGTAGTCATCATTCATCATCATCCCTTCCATTTACTGCTCATTAGGCCCCTTGATAAGAACCTTGATCGCCTCTCCCTCCTTGACCTTCTTGAAAGCCTCCTCGGCCTGCTTAAAGTCAACAATACCAGTGATGAGCTTCTTGACATCCACCTTGCCGGTAGCAACAAGCTCAACAGCAAGAGGGTAATCGCCAGCGCCATATCGGAATGATCCGCTCGCGGTAGCCTCCTTGATGCAGAAAGCCATGATGGGAAAAGTAATATCGGCCTTGCCCATACCGCCCTGAACGTAGCTTCCGCCATTCTTGATGACGTGGATGGAAGCCTGGATTGAGGGCTCGGCACCACTCGCGTCGATAACTACATCGGCGCCGTCAGGAAGACCGGCCAGATCACAGATGTTCTTGGCGTTCTCCTCGGGCGCGATGCGCTGAGAGGCGTAAACGTGTGTGGAAGCAAAGTCCTTGGCGAAATCGAGCTTGCTCTGAACAATGTCGACACTGACAATCTTGGAAGCACCGTAGGCCTTTGCGACGGCGGCGCAGAGCAGACCGACGGGACCAGCGCCCATGACGACGACAGAGTCACCGGGCTTGACGCGCGCCTGCTTGACGATGTGGACAGCGACGGCGAGAGGCTCAATCAAAGCTCCCTCTTGAAGAGAAACGTTATCGGGAAGCTTGAAGCAAAAGTCGGCGGGAGCAGACCAGAAACCAGTCAAGGTACCATGATAAGGCGGCGTAGCGGCAAAGACCATATCAGGGCAGAGGTTGTACTTGCCAGCGAGGCAGTTCTGGCAGCGACGGCAAGGGTATCCAGGCTCGAGAGCGACGCGATCACCGGCCTTGAGGGTCTTGACCTTGTCGCCAACCTCAACAACAGTTCCGGCAGACTCGTGGCCTAGAACCATAGGGTCCTCGACGACAAACTTGCCGATGGAGCCGTGGACCCAGTAGTGGACGTCGGAACCGCAGATGCCGGTGTAGTTGACGGCGACGAGGACATCGTGGGGGCTTGCGAGGGAGGGCTTGGGACGTTCCTCGAAGGAGACGTCGCCTGGTTTGTTGAGGACGAAGGAGAGGTTCTATGAGGGGTCAGCTAATTCGACGTCATGAGGGGCATGGCGGGGTTGCAAGACATACGCTGGACATTGTTGCTGTGATTGAGGTTTGTGAAGAGGATGAAGGGGAGAGAATTGGATGCAGTTGTAGGAATGATAAAGTAGAGTAGAGTCGTCAATCGCAAATGTGGGTGGGAGTTGGTTTTCTTATATGGACCTCGTGTCAAGTGTCACAATGTGGAGTTGTGATAACAATGTCGCCGCAAGACAAGACAATTAACTAGAATAGCCTGAACTTATCATGAGTTGATTTATCGTGAAATAAAATCTGCTGATAAAGAGGAGACAAGCACAGTTCATATACCCAGACACCATCACATGGCCATTCTCAATTTTTTCATCCATCATGTCCAATTGCTATCATGCCGTGGGGGTGCGACTACGATGACAGTCTCAGCTTCACTTTTAGCCTCACCAATCAACAGACAAGCTAGAGGCTGGCCTAGAATAGGATAGCTTGTCATGACGGGAGCGCTTGACAGTTTATTTGGGAGAGGTTCGATTTAGCCAGATGCATTTAACCGCGCCAGTTAGAGTAGGGGGTTTGGTGGAGTGGGATCCATCGGGGAGAAATAGGCCGGTACTACAGCCATGAGGAGTTGAAAGTTGAGAGACGAGATGCTGTAAGGTTGAATGGTCATGGAGATTGAATTTGCGTCTGGTCTCTTTGTGATGGTAATTGCTCAGGGTTAGATGCCAAGCTGGTGTTAATTGAACCACTAGCATTGTCTCCAGTTGAGAGGAAAATATCCTCAGATCATACCAACTTCATCCAGTACCCACCCGGCTCAACAGAGCTCCATCCAACGGCCGGTTGGCATCCGGGTCACTTGATCATCTCATCTGACGCCTCGTCGGAACAAAGCATCTAGAACTAGAGTCCAGGCTAGTCTAAGCCGCATCAGAATTGTATTTCGGTTCCTGCATCAGGTCTCAAAATTAAGTTGGCGGAGTGTCCGGCGCTGACCCGGTGCGGAAGTACCCTACTAGGAATAGCGCCCGGTTGGTGGAGCTGGGACGGGACGGGACGGCCGGAACGTGTCTTTGGGTACGGATTGGAGAGCTTAATAGAGTACAGCATAATAATACATCTCACGTATCCAGTCTATCAAATTGACTAAGAGTATAATAAATGCTCATTCGCTACTCTAATCACTATCTCCAATTATGCAACACCATATATATACCACACCCTTCTAGTTAAGGTTATAGTGCTCCTCCTGGTGACTGACAGAAGCATGTCTCTTTGTCGAACTTTCATGGGGGTAGTCGTGCTCAATTGTAGGTTCACCGAGATGCTCCTTAAAAACAGAAGGAGGCGCACGAGCTGCGTCAATGGGGGTGTCGGAGGAAGTATCGTGATGCGTGTTGTTTTGGTATGAAGGTGTATCGCTACTGAGCATTAGTGACAAGGTACACAAAAAGTAAGAGAACGGTGTTACTCACAATGTAGACTTGTTTTGGGTAGAGGAAGAGGACACTCCTGGGACGTTTTCTACCAACGAGTTGATTCGATCACCCGTTCGGACACCCTCGTTCTGAGTGCTGGTATCGAGAGGCGCAGAGTTGTTTGAACTGAATTCTCGCTGGGCGTTGTTCTCTGTCACAGAGTTGTAGATGCCAGAGTTATTGTTGTTGGAGTGGGAGGACTCGCTGTAGCTGGGGGGCTCATGATCGTGAGAGCTAGGGTTGGTGTTGTAGCCCTCATTGTTAGAGGGAACAACAGTCTCCTTGATCTTTTCCATAATAGATGCCATTTTGATGTGTTTAAAGTTATGAGTATGATACGAGTGTAATCTCAGTGTCCAAAGGATATAGACCTGCCCTTATATACTCTTCCAAACCACCACTCACAGACCACTTGCATCATTCTCTCTAATTCTAACTCCATCTCGCCATCATACCCTCGGAGGAAATGCGTCATGAAACCCAGACCATGACGTCGAAAGATCGCCAACTTGCGATAAGCATATTTTAAAGCCTAAATTAGTGGTCTTGGCACAGTAGTCGGTTCCTGGAAATGGAACGATAGAAATAAAACCAAGGTTTGCGTGATTAAACATGTACCCTGGTTTGCAAGACATCATCGAGTGGTATGCCAAGACGATAAGACTGGCCGATGGGGATGCTGTAGATTGTTGCCACTGGGGATATTTCGGCGTAAATTGTAGTCTAATTCTGTTTATACGTTGAGCTAAAAGTAGTCTGTTTTATACTACGTAAGATTGAAACCTTGGTTGGATGCTTTGGTTGTGGGCGCTTAACTGTACCGTCAACCAGCACAATTCCAACGACACATCTGCGGATGAAATGATCAACATCCTCACCTAGCCATCATCCAAACCCCTGCTCCCACAACAGCCATCGCCCCAACCCACGGCAAAACCACCCCAACAGCCTCCGCAATATTCCTCTTAATCTTCTCCTTAATAACCCTCTTCAACTCCGCCGCCTCATTAACCCAAGGAAACTCCTCCTCCGGCACCGGCTTGTCCAAAAACTCACACACAGGCCCCCAACCCTGTCCCATGCGATACTCCAACAACTGTCCCTCAGGCACCATCTCTCTAATAACCCGGTGATGTCTCTCCCACGTCTCTCTTGCGTTGGCGCGTGCTTCGTCGACGGTTTGCGCTTGGAATAAACCCAGTAATTGCTTTCGTGCTGAGCGGCCTGCTACGGATCCGACGAGGGGTTCGATGACGTTGACGCTGAAATGGGCGATTGGATTCCAGAGGTGGTAAAAAACGCTCTGGTCGACGCTTTTGAACCATGGCTCAAAGTCACGGATGGCGAGGATGACTTTTGCGTCAGGGTAGGCCTTTATGAGCTGCGGTGCGAAAATAGATGCTACATCTGTGGTGCCTTCGCAGTGACCCCAGAGCTCATCCCATTCCTCGCGGGTGAACGGTTTACCCGTATAAGAGGGCAAGTTGGGGAACGAAGCGTCGCAGGCTCTCTCTAGAATTTTCCAGTCTTCCGGGCTGTCGATGGCTTGGATGGCGTGGTAGACGTTTTTGTAGCCGAGTCTGGTCAGGGCTTCTGCCATTGAGGCAGAGCCTGTGCGGGGAAGGCCTAGGGAAAGAACCTTCATTTCGTTCTTTGGTTTGGCTGTCGAGTCTGTCATTTTGATGGATGAGAGTGTGAAGAGTAAGCAATTGAGTGATGTTGTCAGGATATAGTTGAAGTAAGCCCTAGCTTGTGTAACCCATGCTGGTGTAGGTCCTACGGGACTTTGGTTGCACAGACGTGAATGTGACTTGTCAGGAACTACTTAAATAAAGTCCACGTTGTAAGACATTCACAAGAAATTTAGACCACATAATTACAATTATTTTTACAGTGATTCACGTTCCATCACCATCCAAACCCCCAAAGACATACACATCACAGTAAACTTTGTTTAATTTAACTTCATTATTAAGAACTACTCTCTTATGCTAGTAGATAAAATAGGTATATCCTCCTCCTTCATTAACGGCCAACGTGCGGGCGTTTTGGGTCCTCCTCTGGTAGAGAACTCACATTCCAGTGAGCCCAAGTTTATTTCTCCTTCTCTTCCACCTTTTATTGGAACCCTTCAACTAGTCCCGTTGCACCTCGCGTTTCAGCGAGTGTGTCATGCGGCCGTTGAGCTGCGTTTCCCTTTCATCTAGATAGCATAGTGTAGCTTTCATCATTCATTCAAGCCTTCTTCTCGTTGTTGGAGTTCTGGCGCGCAGCACCAGCGTTGACCTTTTCAGAGTCGTGGCGAACGCTGGCCTCGCTGGAGTCGGGAGTGAGGTACTCGCCGAAGGTGCGCTGCTCGAGATCCATATCCTTCCAGTCGGTGCCTTGGGACTTGGCGGCCTGGTGACGGAAGTAGACACGCTTGGCAAACTTCCATGCCTCAATACCACCAAAGAACAAAGCGGCAGCGATAAAGACAATGGCCCACTCCCAGGTGATACCCTTGTGCTTAAAGACAGTGTCGCTGATGACGGGGATGTACTGGATAGGGAAGAGGGTGACAACACCGAGGATAATGGCCCAGAACAAAAACTGGTTGCGCCAGATGTCGTGCATCCACTGGGTGAGGTAGAGCTTGGAGCCAGGCTGCATGCGGAAGAAGGATCGTCGCTTGTCAATCATCTCCCAGGCAAGGAAGAGAGAGAACCAGGTAAGACAGGCGAAAGTGGTAGCGCGGGCCTTGAAGACGGTCTCACAGCTGTCGCTGTATTTGTCGTTGCAGTCCTCACCGAGATCACCATCGCCAAAGGCAAACATGCGGAGAACGAAAGTGCTGAGGCAAAGAGCAGCGATCCAGACACCATAGACGGTCATGTCAATGATAAACTCCAGGGAGAAAACACCAGTCTTGAGAGAGATGGGAGGTCGCTCCATAATACCAGCGACGGCACGCTCAAAACCAAGACCCATGTCGGGAAGACCAGAGGTGGCCATGATAATCCACATGATCTGGACAGGAGCAATGGGGAAGACGGAGAGACCGGTTCGGTCCTTGAAGACGAGACCGACAAGCAAGACGATAGCCTGGGCGACGTTGGTGGCGAGGACGTGGAGAATGAACTTCTGGATGTTGTCAAAGATACGGCGACCTTCTTCAATGGCAGCGACAATGGAAGCAAAGTTGTCATCACTGAGAACAATATCGGAGGCGTCCTTGGCGACATCGGAACCAGCTTGACCCATGGCAATACCAACATCGGCACGGCGGAGCGAGGGAGAATCGTTGACACCATCACCAGTCTATTTACGTTAGTCGTGATCGGATAGCAAGAGGGAAAAAACATACCATGGCACAGAACTTATCACGTCGGTGGAGGGCTTCAATCATGCGGACCTTGGTTTGAGGAGCACATCGGGCAATGACAAGAGGGAGGAAAGGAAGCTGGTCGACTTCATCGTCGGTAAGACCATCGAAAGTGGTAGCAGTCATAACCATGTTGTTGACAGTGTCCTCGGCAACCATGTCCATGCGAGTGGGCAGGATACCGACCTCAATAGCAATAGCCTTGGCGGTCTCGGGGTGGTCACCAGTAAGCATGTGGACAGAGATACCAGCCTGGTGACAGGCGCGGACAGCAGGGGCAGACTCGAGACGGGGAGGATCGTAAAGACCAACGAGACCACGGAATACGAGATCACACTCAACAGTGGTACGGTCAATCTCGTCACCCTTCTTCATGTCGACGTTGTAGGGCTTGGAAGCAAGAGCAAGGACACGGAGACCCATACCAGCAAAAGACTCCATGTTGCGGAGAATCTCCTCACGGAACTCATCGGTGATGGGGACCTGCTCCTCGCTATCCTCGGGGCAGTAAGTAGCACAGGCACCAATGACACGCTCGACAGCACCCTTGGTGTAGGCAAAGAGCTGGCTGGATCGGTTGTCCTTCATAATGACAGACATGCGCTTGACATCAGAGTCGAAAGGAAGCTCGGCAATCTCGCTGTACTGGTTGGAGGCGTCGTGGCTGGTGAGCTTGAGGCGGTTCCAATCGAAACGAGAAGCAAAGACCTGGATGGCAATCTCGGTAGGGTCACCACGGGCGTGCCACTCGCCAGCCTTTTCGTTGACAGTGGCAAGGTTGGCGAGAGAAGCAACTTCGAGGAACTTGGTCAAGGAGTACTTGCTCTGGGAGAGAAGCTCGTCGGTGGTAGAAACGACACCGCACTCATCACCACCAGTCTTGAGGGGAAGCTCATGGGGCTGCTTGCGAGACCAGCGGAGTTCACCAATGGTAGGGTTGTTGGCCTCGGTAGCGTTCTCGATAAGGTAGGTTCCCTTTCCAGGAGTCCAGGCACCACGGGCAACCATCTTACCCTGGGTAAGAGTACCAGTCTTGTCGGAGCAAATATCGGTAACAGCGCCAAGAGCCTCGAGGGCCTTGAGGTTTCGAACAATAACGTTACGCTCAACCATACGCTTGGTACCGGCAGCCATGGTGATGGTCAAGACGACGACCAGACTGGCGGGAATCATAGACAGACCAGTGGCGACGGCGTAGATAATAACCTGTTGGGAGGCATTGAACTCGTTGGCAGCAAGGACGATAATAGCACAGATGACAGCAGTACCAAAGAGGTAGATTGCCAGTCGGGACAGCTTCTTCTGGAGAGGTGTGCCGACATTGACACCGAGGAAACGACCAACAGCATCGGTAAGAGTAAGAGTGTAGGCTTCAAGGTATCGGTGAGGCTTGGCAGAACCATCAGGCTTACGCTTCACGGGACGGACCTTGCTGTCCTTCTTTCGGAGAGCAGCAGCGATAGCACCAATCTCGGTGGATGTAGCAGTAGCAAAGACAATACCCTTGGCACGACCCTTGGTAACAGTAGAGGAGCTGTAGGCGACGTTGATACGGTCACCAGGTCCACAGTTGTCGTCGAAAACCTCATCCTCGTTCTTTCGAACGGGAAGAGACTCACCAGTAAGCATAGCCTCATCAGTCTCAAAGTTGACAGCCTCAATCAGTCTGCATGTATGTATTAGTAAATGATATTCAACCCCCGAACATTTTTACTCACCGGACATCAGCAGGGATCGTGTCGCCAGTCTTGATTTCCACAAGATCACCGGGAACGACCTCAACAGAGGGGATAACCTTGGCGTCTCCATCACGGACGACGCTAGCAGTGGGAGAAGACATGTTTCGCAGCGAATCCATAGTCTTCTCGGCAGAGTATTCCTGGAAGAAACCGACAGTAACATTGAGACCAATGATGAAGGCGACGACACCACCCTCAATCCATGACTTGATACCGAAAGAAACGGCCATGGCGAGAATAAGCACCTTGGCAGACGTCAGTACATTGTAGTGCAGGGGTGGTTAATCATGGGAACTTTGGGCTGCCCAATCCGGTAATTTGTGTGGTGGTGTACGGGCGGGTAAGAAATATGGTTCAGCCATTGGGATATGCTTAACCAGGCTTTGTGGGGGCCGATGCAGTTTTGACGTAGGGATAAACTTACCAGTGTCATGGCGTTGGCAACCTGTGCGAGAATAATCTTGAGAGGCTGAACACCGTCGGCGTCGCCAAGATCGTTGTTGCCGAACTTTTCATGTCGTGATTTGGCTTCAGCACTGGTGAGACCGTGCATGGCATCTGTCTGAAGCTCCTCGACGACTTGATCAAAAGTCAAGGCGTGAGCTGGGCGGCTCATGGGCTCGTTGCTCTGGCCCGAGACATGGTTGTCCACAGCATCGTCCTGCTTAGCCATGATGAATATCGAAGCCAGTGGGCGCCAGCTTGAAGGTGTTTTTCGTTAAAAGGGAGATCGGGTCGGAGTTGAACTAGATGGTTGGGTCCATACGCCTATGTCTGGGGTTTTCTGTAGATGTATTACAAAAAAGCCTTTCGTCTGGCGTAGGGTGAAGATCAAGAGAAAGATCTTTGGGGAGGACTCAAAAATAAGAATATCATGCGGGGAGATGGGGAAGTCTTATAGAAGTCCATCTCAATCTCGAGACCGGCGCAATGCTTATCTCGTGTTCTCAGAGTCTTGGCTCGAGTCACCATCGGGGGTGAGGACCATCGCTGATACTCCAGTAAACTCCACATCGCCAAGACGTTTCCATATTTTCCTTCTCTGCTTCCTTAAGGCGGGGTCTGAACTGAGAGCGAGGGTCTTGGCTATGAGGCGAAACCTTGGTTGTTGTTGTTGAGAAATCACCCCAAATTCCATCCAAGCACTAACAAGCACCGGGCTTGGCCGTGCGACGACCCCGGTGGAGGACCGGTCCCATTTTTGTTGAAGGGGTGAGGAAACCGTATTACAGAACGGTGTTGGAGGGAGAGCTGGGGAGTCGTTCTTTGGCGGGGGGCCTGGGTCGTTCGCACGTCATTGGGGACTGGGCAGCAAGTGTGACGCGGCGTGGCGGGCTCGGCCTCAATTGAGTTTCCTGAATGGCCAGTATAGGCTTGGCTGAGGCTTGGTATTCTTGGGAGACTAGGGTCAATAGCTCACCAGAGTCATTGCTTGCTTAGAACCACCGAACCCGAACTCGAGCCTTGGAAGACAATGAGCGGTCATGAGATATCGTCTGGGGTTTGGGGTTTGGTCAAAGCCTTGCTTGAAGCCTTGCTCAGCGTCACTGGTGAGGCCGTGAGGCTCAAGGCTGTCCATGGTGGAGCGTTTCTGCAACCGAGTTGTTCTGCGCATTGGCCCATAAAATGAACCGACGTTAGACGAGCAAGACTGTATAGGACTGTATACCACCTCTGTATGGAGGAGAACCACACCCCCCATACTACCCAAGACACACCATAATTTCGACTGTACCTTTTCGGTAATTTTCTTGTCGACAGACGACTTAGCAAGATTGGCATGTCTGGGCATACATAATTCTGATTTCCAAATTGTCACGTCATTGGGTCTGTATCGTCCGTTTGCTTGCCATGCCATGGCACGAGGCTTGTTTCCTGCATGTTGAATTTGCGATGTCGTAGTGATAATCGATAATCTAGCGTAGGCATCAATGAAACGATTCCGAGGCAAACTGAAAAAACCAATCGCACCAAAGGAACCGCAGAAGAGCCGTCTTGACGATAACACGGAGGTCAAACACCGATGCCGACTGACAAAAGACAGCACGGTCTCCATGGTCTCTCCGCCCGGGAGATCTTGGGGTTGCGATCAGATCTCGAGATATGTTTGGCTGAGGGTTTGGCGCGTTAGGCACTCGTCGAATGTTGTTGCGAGTATCTGCCAAGCATGAGGTGCAGGCACTGCCACGCTTGGCAAGACTTGATGCTGTTAGTCACAGAGTCTTATCTTTGCCCAGAGTTTGGAGGAAGCCTTAGCTGGAAGCATGTACCTGGCCGTTAGCGCCTTCCGTCTCACAGGGCTCCACCATCAAGCCGAGTCCGTGGGAAGTTAGTGCAGTAACGGCTGACATCAAAGTTTGGTGGCAAATGTCACCACGCTGATCCGGCAGGTGTTATCGTGCTATCTCTCACGTGACTCGCTTCCACTGCTTCTAGAAGCCGTCCAAGCATGGAAGGTACTTGGTACGTAATCTCTCCTCCACCAGATCATCTGGGATCTCCTTGAACGTGACAATAAGCTTAAATCGTCGGCTTTTTTCTCACAATGGCCCACTATATTGATAATGCTTTTCAAATCTCTGCGCTATCCCCTTTAGCCGCATTGCGCACTCGAGAAATGGCGAATCATACAGTCTATGGCCCTCGCTTCACATTACCATTACACAACCTCTCGAAAGATGCATTGAACGACTCGCGCACATACTGATCGTCTCTGTTGTGGTTCACTGCCGTTCATTCGAAAACAATGCTGATCATTCCCCCAAACAGAACCGCAGATCAAAAGAGACGCCGGACGCGGACGCTGACCAAACTACTCCAGGAAGCGCCGTATGCCGCAGCAACACGCAGCAGGATTCGCCCGGCCCACTCTAAACGGCACTTTGTCCTCACAGAAACGGGGCGCTTACAAGATGCCGTCGTCTTACAGGCCACTAGCTGGGCTTCCCAGACGCATGTGAGGCTTTCACGGGGAAAACAACGGGTCTTTGTCTCTTGCTATTGGATCCGCCCTCCGGATGTTGTCTCGGGGCGGACACAGCGGGGACTATCTCCCCACGGAGGTGCCCCGGTCTCCAGGAAGAGGCTCCAATGCGAACCTGTAGCGGAGATATTTTTCTCAGGATAAACCCGGATGTGTCGGCGACCGCAATCACAGTATGTCGCTACGGATGAGACAACGCGTGGGGGCTTTACTTGTGAACAAGGCCCTCCGGAGAAGAATTTTCGCTGCATGTTCCAGGACTGTGCCGTACTCAAACATGCTCAATTGCGCCGCATCGAGTATGCCACTATTGATGCCACTATTGTTTGATGTTTTGTTTGGTTTGGTTTGGTGTTTGGTTGTTGCCGTTGAATAGTGTGATCTTGCCGAACAATGATGAACATTCTGTACTAAAAGATTGCCAACACAAATTGTGATGTTCGGCCTCCCTGTCACGGTCTCGTTACCGGCCTGTCACGGGAACGGCGGTCAAAGCCAGCAAAACGAGGCCCGGGAACGGAGTATCGGCCAGGGTCCAACTCAGGCACGGACTGATTATAGGCCGGGGAGTTCAAACACCACGGAAGAAACTAATGACACACGGCAGATGGTACGCTCGGGCTTCGATGATCAGGCCTTGACATTATCGGAGCACCATACCGGATATAAATTCGCAGAAGCAGTAAGCCGAGCCTCCCAGATATAAACCAGTCAGAGTTGTTTATCAGTGATTCAACAATCACATCCTGGCTTCACTATCAGCCGCAGATGTCAAGCACGAAATCATTTACCAACCAAGACTTGGCGATATGGAACTTGGCCGAAAAACTCTCAATCCGAGGTTGGTTTCTGGACTCATCGTACCATAATTTCAAGGACATGTCTTGGCTTCAGAGCCCTGACATAAGCGCAGATTTCCCCAGCTCGACTGCACAACAAATCCTGGGGTGAAAGATCACAGCTTCAGCCAAATAACGCAGCCAAGCCCTTGCTATTGCAGCACGGTCTGGGCCTCGAATTATCAGACCTCAAGCTTTGAGAGGCGCTCTCAAGCCTTTTTCCAAGGACGATCCCTGTGGGGTCCGCAGATGTCGTTGGATGTATGTATCACGATAACTGGGCGGGTACTAGTTGAGGTTGTTCGGGCCTTTTCGGTCCTTATCTGACAAATGCTGCAGAGATGTATATGGCTCGACGGCATGCATCTATATTCCGTACGCGTATGTTTTGGTCTATATCTTCGCCTATGGCTTTTGTCTAGAGTCCGACGACTACAGGGTGACAGATTTGGGTCCATCCAATTCTGCCGCTATCTTTGCTTCGCTTGGCGATGGAAGCCAAGGCCTCGAATGCAATCAATTACATAATAGTGAATCCCAAATGTTGGAGTGCGACCCAATTCATTCAACCATCCATGGTTTATCTGTGACAATATTGCTGCAAGAAAACGACGAGGCATCTACAGGCATCTGCAGGTAGCCATACAGAGACAACTCCAACGAAACGGCAGCGAAAACGGAAACGCCAGCATTGGGTCTGGCGGAACGGTGGGCGGCCCCACAGGAGTCCCATTGCCAAGCAAGCGGGTGTCTTGTGGTTACGAGGATGATGCAGGGATATCAGTAGCGGAGTGGACATGGCGGAGCCATTCACAGCAGGAGGAGAGAAGAGGAGGACACGTGCCTCCGCTGACGAACCGACCACGGAGCGGAGCGCAGACATTGAGGAGGGTTGGGGAGATGGTACTCTGCTGCACGGGTTGGTAGATGTCACTGCGCACATATCCTCACCCGATGTTTTCGCCAAGGGTATCTTGAGTCGAAGAAGCATTTGACAAGACCTTGGCTTGAGACATTATCGCACCGTCGCCGGGCCACAGGGTTGCGAAGCCGGGAAACCGGTGCATTCGCAGATGAACGAAAATGGTAGAATGATGGGAAGGAATATCGCAACATTGACACGCATGCGTTATGAGGCGAGATTATTTCTGGAGTTGCAGGGCAATCAAGTTCATTGACATTCAGAATAAGCGAGAAACGACGTCACTCTCTTGTGGTCATAGGAAATGGCCAACGACTTGACTTAAATCCTGCAACTGACTGCAGACTGCAATGTGAAAGGACTGTATGCAACGATCATTGATGACCTCGGACCACAGATGCATCGACCGGATAGAAGGACTATTGAGGGGGCCGGTCTGGCTCAACACCAACAGACAAAACGCCAAGCAGAAGATTTTTCGAGACACACCCAGGTCCAGGTCAGATTCCCCGATGGTTTCTTGTTCTCGATGAGGCACATCGCTTGGGGCGAAAACGCCCAGGACGCCAAGCGAAAGGAAGATGACCTAAAACTAAACGTCCCAAACAAGAGACCGAATGAAAAGTCCAACGTTGTGTCTGTCGCTTAATGGTGCAATTCTTCAGCCGTTTCCTTGATCGACAGCCACCAAAGCTAGAGATGACTGCACTGATCACCAACAACACACCACTGATCGCCAATAATCAGCCGTGGGAAAGACGCACGCGACCACATTCAGAAAACAGAAAAGGCAATTTGTCTCTTGACGATGCACGAAATAAAGGCCCCCTCCCCCTCGTTTTAGAGCCTGTGGGAACTCCTCATTTCGAAGCTTGGCACGAAACTCTCCCCAGCCGTATGCATTCGAGAGGCGTTCCCGCGGGTAACTACTAATCCCTTGTTGATAGAAAATGCAGAGAAAGGTGAGCAACTATTGACAATTAGAAACTCGGACCATTACCTTATCTGCTGGACTATGGAGCAGAGGCTGAAGTTGAGTCTTGGCGAGTTTGCTAGGACGGGTTCGCTTAGGCTGTATGCTGGCCTGAGAAGGACAGTTGACGGTTGGGAAATTGTATTAGCATACAAGCGCAGAGTTACGACACGCATAGGTCGAGACAAGCATACTATAGTAACTTGCGACAAGAGCGGGTTGAGAAGCATACGAAATTATACGTTAACATCATTTATTAAGGCTAGAAGAACATCCGCCAAAGTCCAATTCGCCAATACCCAAACACCCAAAGCACTTCAAATTATATCGTCCTAAACCTTGGCCATGTGGTGAAGGCAGCACTTCCAATCTCCTCCAGGGCCTTGCCTAAACACACTATGGCACCACGCTTCAGTCGCGTTCATCTGGCCGTTCTGCAGCTTCCAGCAGGTGACGCGGTAGTTGAGGGCCGAAGCCATGAGGTCGATCTCGACAAACTCGGGCTCGTCGTGGATCTTGTATGCGGTCCAGGGCTCGTACTGCTCCTCTAGATACTCGTCGAGGGCGGGCTCGCTGCGTGGCGAGTAGACCTTTCGGTCGGGCTCGCACAGGACGGCGTCTTTGGTGATGTACTTCCACATGACGTCTGGCTTTTCGGAAGTGAGGGCTCGCCAGAGGAGGGCTGAGGCGTCGAGGGTTCCCTCTTTGTTGCGGTGCTTGATGGTTCCTTTCTTGATTTCGCCCATTGTGATGATGTTTGTATGTGTGTATGTGGTGTTGGTGTTTAGTTTTGATGTTTAGTTTGTGGTGATCTGCTGGTTGGATGAGATGAGATTGAGATCAACAGCTCGAAAGAAAAGGCATATGATATCCCCTCTTGATCATGAATACCTGACGTAGACATTGGGGATTCTTGCTTTCTCTTGCATTTCTATCTTCAAAACCTGGCAGTCTCATGTTGATGAATCCCTGCTTGGCCTGACGTCAGCGTACGCAACCTCTCCAAAAGCAGGATATCAAGGATAATTGTCCAATTAATTGCGAAGTCTACACTCTATCAACAACAGGTTATTCATTATACTTGACACTGTTTATTCTTGCGATACCATAAGACTTGTTTCTGTTGAAATATATCTTGTCATCACGGACCATTTCTTGGCGTTGAATATGACCGAGCGTACTCTGTACAGAGACGGTATGGACGGTTGGTTTAACTAGGTGCTATGTAACACACACACCACCACGTTTCTATTTAATTCGCTATCATTCCCCTAAGACTATCCTTGTACAGGAAGGTCGTCTAGGTTAATTTTAGTTTCGCGATAGAACAATTGCCAAGTCTTGCTAAACTTTTTTCACTCTCAGTGGAGAGACGCGAGGTTTTGGAATTAGCGCATGTGACGTCAAACCAGGGTCCAAAATAAACGTCCGTATTGTTGAGAAAGTTAAAGGTAATCTATCATGGACTCGTTATGTTACTAAATACAATGGTATAGAAGACTCTGTATCCTGTCACTTTCTTCCCGCTATCTACTACGCCCATAAAGAAAAAGTTTGCGTCGTGCAAATTATCTGATAGACAAAAAGAAATTTAATGGAAGCGCTCGTTGATGTACACCATGGCTGCGAATCCCGCACAGCACTTGGTGCTCATCTCGTGTCTACACCAGGGACACTTTACAGTCATGCTAACGCTGCCTGCAAAATCGGTTGACCCAGCGCTTAGCACGCCGTCGGGGTTGGACATGGCTTCGTAGAGCTTGCTCGGCATGTCGTGGTAGCGGCTGCAAGCGCAGCACTCGACAAACATCTTTGCGCTCGGCTCGCCGTGGTACTGGTGGTGCTCTAGGTTGGACTGGCGACGGAGTGTTTTTACCGCTGTTGTCGAGTCGGAGTCCTGCGTGGGGGATCGTAGATGGCCTCTGCTGTGCTTGAGAGCGTGTGTGGGTGTTGATGCAAAACTTTGCTCATCGCTTGAGAGAGGGGTTGGTCTGCGGCTGCGAATGTTGGCGTTGGAAAAGGCTTCCATGACTCTGTTGGCTGCTTCTTGGATAGGATCAACGTCTGCGTCTGTGGACTCGTTGGGAGAAAGTCGAGGTGAGTTTGCGTAGGACCAGTACGCGTTAGGGTTTGCGGTCTTTGAAGATGCCATTCGAGGAGAGTGGCCCATCTCGGATTGAGGCGGGGTTGAGCGCGGTGTACTCAAAGGTGACACGGTTAGAATGGCATCCGAGTATGATGATTCGGAGGAGCTCGTCATGGGTCTGCGACCTGTTGGAGAGCAGGACGATGGCGGGGTGAGATGTTTAGATGGGAGATGAACGTGCTGAGTGCGAATAGGTGCAGCGTTGGCAGTGCTCAAACCATGCGCGTTATTCTTTGGCGGCACTGGAGGTCCAACGGTAGACTTTGACGCAGTCGAAGAAACTGATCCCTGCGCAGAATGTCCCCGACCGAACGCACTCCTGGCAGCCTCCTTAAGGTTCCATTTCGTGGTTACAGGTTCGGGGTCTGCGGTGATGGGTTTGGGGCGTGCACCAGGCTGAGTCTGCTCGTAGCGGATGCTCGGTGGGTTATTCCTGAACAGCTTCTCTTTTGACGATTTACCCACGGGTGCACTCTTGGCGGTAGATGGTTCATCTGAAGGCTGGGAGTGGTTGAGGCGGGTTAACAAGGTAAGAGAGCCTCGTCTCTTTGAGCTTCTTCGGGGTGGCGTGGGAGGGATGGAGAGGCCGGATGCAGCGGATGATCTCCTAGGTGGATGCTGTGCAGAAGCTATCGGTGGTCTTGAGACTGTGATGGTGTCTTGCTTGGGGTTATCGTTCTTTGTCACAGGCTGCTGGCTTTGCTTCAGACTTGTGTTTGAAGTGCGTGGTGTTGCTTGCTTCTCGGCATTCTTGCCTTCTGAAGACGACTTGTCCGCTTCGTTCTGGTCCTTCTTGACGTAAAGACCACCTCTTCGATTGAGACCCTGAGCCTTGTGGTAGAGAATCTCGCTATCAGGCGTGTGCACCTTGTTTTGGTCGCCCTCGTCTTCAGTATCAGTAACCGCGCAGTCACTACTGACAGAATTCCGTCTCGCGCGAGCGCTCCACAGGTAAATATTCACAGAACCCCTTCTCCCCGGCGACTTTTGGGGTTTCGCCGCCTGTCCCATACCGGATGTGTTGATAGAGATGGGCGGGTATGCTCGTTTCTGTGCATCCGCCTCCTTTTGGGCGCTGACTTTGAGGGGTGTAAATGATCCATGTCCCAAAAAGCTCTTTCGCATAGCTGGGTGGACCTTATTGTCCCCCTTGGCCTGGTCCTGGAGTACTTTCTGGTGGAAGTCCTCCTTCTTCTTCTCAAGCTTGACGCCCCCGAGGAAACCAGTAGGGCCAGTCTCGTCAAACGACGCCCGCTTGATCTCAAAGGACTTGCGGAATATAGACGAGAGAGAGCTGGATCGGCTGCTACGTTTCGGCTCTTCGGGATCATCGTTGTTTCTACCAATCGAGAACCCTAATAAACTGGACGAGCGCGATCTTCGCTTTTGTGTGGGCTGGACTGGCTCGGTGACGCTGCGGCCTTGAGCGGCGAGCACGGATGGTGAAGGCGGAGGAGGTTTGCTGAGCTTTCTTCCACGGGGCTTGGGGGCATTCTTCCAGGCTTCTTCAAGGGCCTGGCTCATAGTTTGGTCTCTTTCCTTTTCTTTCCGCTTCTCTTCTTCCTTCTTTTCGATCTCTCTTCGCTTCTCTTCCTTCCTCTCCTTCTTTTGACGATTGTACGCCTCCCAAGTGGGCGATTGACATACAGCGCGCTTCTCCTCAATGTCTGGGGGAAACACAAATGCCACGGTCTTTTGAGCGGGTTTGTCTGTCGACGACTCCTTGAGATGTTCTGTCGAGGCTGTTTTACCAACGGGTTTTCGAGGAATCATGTTTGGCGACTCTGACCGCACAGGATCTGAATGAGCTGAAAAGAGCGGCGGAGGTACAGCGGAATAGTTTCGGACTGGCGGAGGGACTTTCTTTTCCTTTGGCACCAATTCGAATCGGCGGGGAGTATGGGCGGGACTTGGAGGAATGGATGTATCAGTGCATGCCTGAGATGGCGGCACAGAGCCTTGATGTGTTCGACGGAACTATGGCCAGATCAGATTTGTTTTTTTAAAAGGGTGTATTTCTTACATTGAGCTTCTTCTCCAAATCCAACATTTGCTGCAAGCTATTTGAGCGAGCGCGCCCTTGAGGCGGGGGAGACTGCAACATTGTAAATGCTTCTGGGTCGACTGGCGACTGTGCTGAGGCGCTTTAGGTCATGCGAGATGTGAGACAAAAGATCGGGAGAGCGAGAAAAAGGCGAATATAAGTTGTGTCAGTGTCGGACAGAGCTGAGCACAGGTCGGTGGGGTGACGGGTTCGCTGCAGGTAAGCGGGAGAAGTAATAAATCTGAGAATAAGTTCTTCTGTCGCTCGGGCGTTTGCGTCTGAAATGAGATGATACGGCCGAATGCGCTCAGAATGAAGTTGGTCTGCTGCTGCGTTCGGTAGATGTTTGATGATGTCTCGGGTATTGCACAAGAAATTGGAAATTATTCATTCCAATTGCACTTGAACCCTTCTTTTCCTTCTCTCAATAAAATTGAAAGAAAAATAAAACGAAAGCGGTGTCTTGAAAGACGGTTGCGGTTTGTGGTGTAATGAGGTGGTTACAAAGGCGGTGGGCAAAAAGATGCAAGTATCTCGTGATGAGACTAGACGAGCGAACCAAGAAACCCTTGACAATTCTTTTTTCTTATGTTGCACAAGTGGAAGAGATAAAGAAAAGTATGGTGACACGAGGAATCAAAGCGTAATCGGATGGTAGTAGTAGTATCCTGACTCAACGTTGGGCTCGAGTAGCATGCATGGATGTACCTGTCTGTGTAAGAGAAGGAGGGGGAGATAAGATGAAGGATGTGTGAAAGGGAGGGAGGGAAATATAATTGTAACAAGTAGAATCAGTGGAAATGGAAAATTCCAGACAATTTCTATCGCTTTGTTTCTGTGTCTGATTGCCAAGCGTCAGGCAATCATCAACAGCAAAGCAAGCTTGGAAGCAAAGCAAAGCAAGATGCCGATAGAGAATCCTCAATTGGGTAGCTTCTATTTTTCTGGGCTTGAACTAGCTGCAGCAGACCAACCCAAAACCAGCTGAGTTGCGGGACGATGTTGATAATCACATCCATCATCATGGCTGGAACTAGCTACCATAGACTAGCATGGGCTACGAGCATGCCCGTTATGCGTGATTGCGGGATGGCGGCATCACTTTTTGCTGGGGTTTTTGGTCTATCGATTTGTCTGTTGTCTGTGCATGTAATTGATAGAGATTGGTTAGACATGGTAACTCGATATTACCTGTTGTATGCTTCTACTGGTCTCTGCAACCTCCTCCACGGCACAGAGACTCTGCAACTGCAGCAAACTCAGCTGTGTCTGTACAGTCTCAAGTGGACTCTAGGAATACGAACTGTCGAGGTGGGCACCACCCAAAAAAAGACGTGCGTGGCTTGAGGTGTCATCCGTCAATCGGGAGAACCCATTGGCTCGCTCCGGCAGATGCGGGAGTGATCCACGAACAGGGCATCCGTCCAGACACTGTCTCTTCCAGGGTGACAGCGGGGAGACCAAAAATAGCACAAAACATCCCATCCGTACAAAGATACGCGAATAGAATAGACGGGCAACCGTCAATATTTGTCTCAGTTTGGAAGGATACGAACTCATCGATACTCTTTTTACTCTCGGTCTGCATGAAGCTCGTTTAGTCGTTGTCTGGGTCTCTTAGTTGGTCTATAGACCAGGTCTGTCTCTGTGGATCGGCAGACAAAAAGAAACAAAGCAATATCGGCGTGGCTGACGGATGCGCTTGAACCGCAACCTTGTGCGACATGGGAGGCTGGACGGCAACAATGATTTAAGCTAGTGAGGAGGTTGACATTGGATAGGCAAACCTTGTAAATCTGGTAAAGAGGCTTAATTGGAGTGTATTGAAGCACAAGAAAGCCACTTATTCCCCTGATTTTGTTACGGGTATCCCAGCCTTTTGCTCATCACTCAATACAATACAGTACAGACTAAAGCAATGAGAATCTCATGACATGTCCAACCACTCGCCCGGCTAACTCAAAGTATAGTCTAGACTACTCGCTGCGCAGTGATGTGACTATCTGTGAGGGGTATCGTATGGTACGTGCTGTTTCTGCAAGCAAGATTTGTGCCATGGAGGAATCTGGGACAATGGGTCTGTGCATTTTGGGGCTTGATTTAGACGGTGAAGCTAAAACTACCGGATATAACCACGGGACGGCTGATTGAGGCGAATCTGATGGCCTCAGGGATGTATTGCTTTCCGATTGACAGTATCTACTGTCTCAAGACAAAGTGATTAAACTCATATCTGCCTCTCATAAACCAACAGAGTTAACCCAAAGATCTCACTCAACATCATCAGCTCTGATGTTTAAGCCCGCGATAAAAATACATTGAGACATGCGGGGTTCAGTCTCCAACTTCAGTCCCTGTCGCCGTGGTCTCATTCTGATCTCGTATTTTCGCATCAGTGAAAAGTCCATCGTGGCTAGACCCTGCAAGCACATGGTCTGAATGTAAATATAGCAAATACCCCTCTCTACACGATGCAAGACATTAAGATCCTGGCCACGATGAAAATAGGTATCAAGACCATGAATTCAATTCATACACAATTGAGTCGCTGGTGGAAGTGAGTAGAAGTGGAGAAGATGGTAGGGTTGTTTGACTCTCGCGAAACTTACCCTACATTGGGCATGGAAAGATCAAGTATCTCATTAATTATGTCGCAAACAAGCTCTCAAATAAACCTGATATTACCTGGAGCAATAGAATAAGCGTAAGTCGTAAATAAATGCTAGATTGATGATAATTAAGCTTGTTGATAACCTGTTTCTGTGAGTTGGTTGCTTGCCAAGTTAAAGTATGAATCATCACTCATACAAACATGGTAGTTGCATCAAACCACTTCTCTCAACGTCGCTTCATGAATTAGTGTCATATTCGAAACGAAGGTGAATTGAGAAACCAGAGTTATCATCCAATGACAGAACACCAACCTCTGGGCTAAAGCTGGTTCATCAGAGTGCAGCTGCTTGTAAGACGCCCAGCCACGGGAACATCTTGTACCTGCATGGCCGGATGGACGATGTAACGGCTTCAAACACTCACTTTAGGATGAATTACAGTCAGACACGATTGAAATCAGGGTTAGAAAGTATTATGAGGCTCTACCATGTCTTGAGCTGTTCAACCCTCAAAACACAAAGACATCCATCCATCGCGGTTTCATAAATGACGTCACCCAGCTCACCCAGCTCACCCAATCTCAATCAAATGATCAATCATTCAAAAGCAGCAAAGTAAATCGTAAATACTCTCAAATAGAATATCCATCTCTATGCGACATCTTTCTGTCCATCTCGCTGTCAACTACAAACTCCTCCCCAGTGTCATGACCCACCTTACATAAGCAACCAATCGGACCCAGTTATTCCGAGGGCATCAGTTCACGTGAGTCTTTCCGCCCACACACTTCGCCATTTGCCAAATTCCCCCAAATCTTACCGCGCAGCCGTCGACTCACCATCCACATCACCAAGCAAATCATTCACCATGGGTAAAGTTCACGGATCTCTCGCCCGTGCCGGTATGCCACCCTCGTCCAAAGCGTCATCGCTTTATTATCTTTAGATTGCTAACATTCTCGCAGGCAAGGTCAAGTCTCAGACTCCCAAGGTACGACGACTCGAATAAACACCAGCCGAAAACCCCGACGAAAAACGATCACTAACCATCGGTCCAACAGGTCGAGAAGCAAGAGAAGTCCAAGGTCCCCAAGGGCCGTGCTCTCAAGCGCCTCAAGTACACCCGTCGATTCGTCAACGTTACCCTCACTGGTGGCAAGAGAAAGGTGAGCAGATTTGAGAACCGACAGAAAGATCGGTTAACTGACGACGCCGACACAGATGAACCCCAACCCCGGCTCTTAAACGATTG
The DNA here is from genome assembly GCF_000303195.2 of Fusarium pseudograminearum CS3096. Taxonomy (NCBI): domain Eukaryota; kingdom Fungi; phylum Ascomycota; class Sordariomycetes; order Hypocreales; family Nectriaceae; genus Fusarium; species Fusarium pseudograminearum. Next base: position 588,275 of record NC_031953.1, on the reverse strand, counting down.
GTTAAAAACGACAATATGTGCGGAATCGGGAATGTTGGCTTGCGGACCACAACAATGGTTGACTTCACTCAGTAATGGGATGATGGATTGGGTCGGGTCGCATGGATAGGCTGAGCCCCCTTATGAATTAAAAAAGGAAATGGCAAAGAAGCGCTACGACCCTACTCGGCGTCCGGTGTCAGTTGTCAAATGCAACAACATTTGTTCGCACATTGTGCCGCGACGTGAATTTTTGTCTACGGTGATATCTCGAATGGTCTGCTTGGTGTTGGGCTGTCGTAGAGGATTTCTGGGGGCAAATTCGGCGAGTGACTCACGCCGACGGATGACATCTACGATTCTGGTGCCTCAGGATCGCAACAAACCTTGTTCAATACCACGGTCATCGCGCTACTGATTCCACGTAAAGCTGCATCTAAATGTAATTCCCAAACGTAGCTTCTTCCTGAAACATAGCTTCCAACCAGAATGCTTGATATTCCAATAGAAAGCCGTCAATTGACCAACTGCCATCCATGCACGTCACGTGATATGAATTCCATATTGAACTCTGCCAGGTAGCTTCCATCACCAAAGCATCAACTCTACTCACAACCCCCAATAACGCTACCAAATACTACAGTCACAATGGCCGATGTGGAAATGGACGTCGACGTCGAGGCGGGCTCTCCCCCTCCCCCCGCGCGCAACGAATCCGACATGCAAACACACACCAAAGCCACAGCCGTCCGCTCCATCGAAGGCTGGATCATCATCGTCACAAACGTCCACGAAGAAGCCGACGAGGAGACCCTACAAGATCTCTTTGGAGAGTACGGCGAGATCAAGAACATGCACCTGAACCTCGACCGAAGAAGCGGCTACGTCAAGGTAAGTCGGGCGCGAAGCAGAACAGGAACAATTGCTGATAGAGGTGAAGGGATACGCCCTGATTGAATTCACAACACTCGAAGAAGCCCGAGCTGCCATCGATGGCGCGAATAACCAGAAGCTACTCGAGCAGACTATCTCGGTGGACTTTGCTTTCGTGCGGCCCCCACCTGGTAAGCCTGGTCGTGGAAGAGGCGCCGGTGGACGAAACCGAGGACGAAGCAGGAGTCACAGCCCCGAGGGCAAGGATGAACGGGCAGGCGACGAGCGGGATTGAGCGAGTAAAACAGAAAGAATAAGATCAAGTCGCGACGATCAATGGCGGACGAGGCACGAGAGAACCGTTGGATGCAGAATCGCCGACGTGCAAGGTCAAGTGGGAGCACGTTGGCAGTGTAATGTTTATACATGAGGTATGTCTGACCGCTTATCTGCGTGGTTCTGGTCTAACGTGTACTCTAGATCAACCAGAATGAAATGCGACACTTGGCCTAGGTATATCTCAAGGCATTGTATGGAACGAACACAATGGCTCGCCTACGTGATATGCTTATATGATTCCCATTCGTTTGGTAGGCTGGTGTTGGAAACTTAACAGGGTACAGATCACATAAGCAATAGCAATACAATCGCAAAATGCACACAATATTCCAAGCTTGAATGGATGATATCTAACAATATCTCTCTACCAAGCTAAACATGCGCGGCGGTCGCAAAGTTCAGAAAACCCAAGTAAACGACTCCTTCACACTGAACCTCGTCGATCGTCTACACGATTAGCTTTGTTCTTTATCGAGACAACCGAAGCTTACCTGATATCTGTACTCGACGCTCCAATCAACACCTGGAAAACTCCCTCCTCGGCAATCCATCCTGGAACAGTCTCGTCGTAGTACCCAACAGCATACTTGTCCAGTTTGATGCTTATGTGCCTCGTCTCGTCAGCTTCAAGGTATACCTTTTCAAACGCCACGAGCTCCTTCTCAGGTCTTGGCAATCGACTCTTTTCGTCATGTACATAGAGCTGCACGATTTCTGAACCGGCGCGTGATCCAGTGTTGGAGATGGCGAGGGTTATCGTGATCTCCTCATTCGGGGTGAGGGTTCTTGTTGAGATTTCGGGCCGGCCGTACTCGAATGTTGTGTAGGAGAGACCATGGCCGAAAGGAAAAAGAGGCTCGATCTTGGCGTGGTCGTAGTGTTTGTATCCTATGTAGAGGCCTTCACCGTACAGAACTTTGTGGTTTTCGCCGGGCCAGGTGTGCCATGCTGGAGTATGCTCTATGCGTTTGGGAAACGTACTCTGTTGCAGTTAGTCCACTATTCCCAATTCTAGACGTTTTACTTACTGGGAGCTTCCCGCTGGGGTTCTCAATGCCAAACAAGACATCGGCTAAAGCATTGCCTGCCTCTTGACCCTGGTACCAGCCCTGGAGAATGACAGGTACCCGATCAACCCATGGCATATGCACCGGACTGCCAGACTGGTTGACAACGACTGTGCGCGGGTTAGCCTTGACAATAGCCTCGATAAGTCTGTCCTGGTTTCCATCAGCTGGAAGATCCATCGTCTGACGATCATAGCCCTCGGATTCCCACTCAGCATCCACACCAACAATGACAACCGCGACATCTGCATCGCGAGCTGTCTCGACGGCCTGTTGAATGTAATCCACCCTGTCTTGCTCCTTGAACCCAATGCGACAACCACCGTACTTGTGCGTGATGCCAAACTGCTTCTGCTTGGATATAGGACGTAGTTCGTTGGTCATCTCCACGCGCAGCTCAACGGCCTTGTCGGCTTCCATGTCGACGTCGACGAGGTAGTCAATCGACCCGTCAAACATGGCTTCGCCTTCTTCAGTCCAGTCCCACAGATCGAGAACCTTGTTTCCGTCAACGAATAATCTTCCGGGACCGACACTCATGAAGCTGATGGTGTGCTTCCCTGTTGTTTTGGGCGTCAGATATGTAGTCGCCACAGCAGACCACTCCGGCCCGACCTGGTTCAAAGGTGCTGAGTCCCAGAGGAAGAGATCTGTGTTTGTTCGACGCTGCTTCACCACGGGACTGCCCTCGAATTTGTCGCCTGCGAACCAGTCTATGTGGACACCTGGCTTGCCTGACTTTTCGGTGCAGTACTCTGACGCGACAGGGAGCCATTTGTGGATATGACAACCTTGAGCAAACGATACTTTTTGCTGCGACGCTTTTCGTATACTGTCTAGCGGAATGGTGTTGTAGTACGGGTTCAAACTCGCGCTTCCACCACCACCAGCAATGTGACGATTCGCGTTGGGTCCGATGACAGCGACTTTGGTACTCTTGGGACACAGTGGAAGAATACCGTGGTCATTCTTTAAAAGTGTGAGTCCTTCGTGACCGGCTGCTCGGATTAGTTGGCGTGTTTCTTCACGGTCATCTTCGCGCTCTGGCTGCTCGGGGGACATGTCGCCTCCCTTGAGTCGCTCTACCAGCGCGAGAACGTTTTCTGCTGCTTGGTTGATAGTCTCGATTGACATGCGGCCTTCGTTGACGGCTACGATGAGCTTGTCGAGACGCCATTTCGGGGAGTAGGGGAATTCGATATCGCAGCCTGCTTCTACGGAGTCGACTATTGAGTTTACGCCGCCCCAGTCTGAAACCACGGTTCTGCAGCATGTTAGATGATTCTTGATAGTATTTGCAGGTTCTTACCCCTCGTATCCCCATTCTCCGCGAAGAATATCCTTGAGCGTGTGCTTGTTCATATCTGCGTGGACGCCGTTGATGAGGTTGTACGACGACATTACAGCCCACGGATTAGCCTCCCGAACAGCAATCTCGAACGGTTTGAGATAAATCTCACGAAGAGGTCGCTCAGTAATGAGCGAGTCTATCGTGAGTCTGTTGGTCTCTTGCTCGTTCCCAACGAAATCTGTCAACTGTTAGCACATCCTCAACTTCACATCGAAAAACATACGCTTGATGGTCGCCGCGACACCTCTATCCTGAAGACCCTTGATGTACTGCGCCGCCAACTTTCCAGTAAGCAACGGATCTTCTGAGAAGGACTCAAAGTTTCGACCGCCGAGGGGATGGCGATGCATGCAGACCGTTGGCGCCAGAAGCATCTCTGCTGATCGGGCGCGGACTTCCTGCGCTAGATGCTGGCCGACTTGGTACAAGAGGTCTTTGTTCCATGTAGCTGCGAGGGAGATACCGCAGGGGAACAGTGCGGCCTGCGATGTTAGTTACGCTCATGGTATTGAGAGACGACTTACCTTTGTACCGCCGACAAAAATACCGCCGCGTGCGCCATTGGGTCCGTCTGTTGTTTTGATAGAAGGAATGCCTTTCTCAGGAATGGCTTTTGTTCTCCAAAAGTCAGCTGCTGTGAGAAGTGAGACCTATAGACGTTAGCTGGTAGACACACACAAGGTCGAGACGCACTTTTTCCTCCAAGGTTAGCAGTGACAGCTTCTCCTTTGCTGCAGAACGAGTATCTCGTAGATACTGAATCTTTTGTGGAGGACTACATGGAGGAGAGAACTCAGTGTCTGGAGTTGAAGGGGCGTTTGACTCGTCCATTGTGTTGCTAGTGTGCTGATGGGTAGAACTGCGCGTCAGATAGCCAGAACTGTGTGTCCGATAGCCTAAATATATTCGAGATCTAGGTCTCTTATAACGGGTTAAATAGCAACGAAACTAAAGTAAAGAAGGGCAAGTCGAAGCGAGGTCAAGGTTACAGTGCACCAGAAATGAAGAGCAGGAAACAGTGTCAACCTTGGCTTCACTTATACGGGATAACGCAATCAAGTAGGCACGCGGCACGTAAAGTCATATGCTATCTTCATGACCGAGGGATAAGCATAAGGCTCGGGGAATAATGTACGACAGCTGCGCAGTAGTAAGAGGCAAGGATCGTGGTCCAAGATAAGGCGTTTCTTTTTGGATAATGAGCAAATGAGGTGGTGCATTTAAACGGCCCGGCTGAAGTGAGCCCAGTATAATGTAAGACAAGATAAGGTCATCTCTATCTTGTCTGAAGCAAAGACGAGAGACAAGGACGGGGGAAGTTGGCCGGTATATACGGACCGTGAGAGCGACGTGGATTAGATTAAACGCCGGGGTCCCGGGGGACGTCTCTTGATTGAATGGTGATAAATATTACAAAAGAGCAATGAGTTGCACGGTAGCCTTGTCGTTTATTGAGACAGACGCTTGCTTTGTAGTCTCATCTTGTCCCCTCTCAACAAGGAGGAATCCTTCTTACCGCTGTTCCCCCAAGACAAAAACCCGACAGCCTGGGAAGCAAATACGACAAGGGTAAGAAGTAAGTGACAGAATCGGGAAATAAACCTGTTTCAGCGGCTATCCGGGCCGGTGATCCCAGTCTGTCGGCCGGAGCGTACCGGCGGAGCCAAGATGAGCGAGAGCCGTAGGAAACAAAGAGGCCACTTCTCGTAACTAGGGTTTATCATGGAAATAGTAATAAATAGACACTTTCGTTTCGTTGCAGTTGCCAGATGTGGAAAGCTCGGCAGATAGCTGAAAGAGGAGGGACTTTTTACTCATGATGGAGTGTCCGATGCTGAAAGGGGGAGATTCTAGAAGAAGTGCCGGGGAGTTGTGCATGCATATGTAAGTAGATCATGTATTGCCTGTTGTGTTTTAGATGCATGGAATGTCGTTGAAGGCTATTGAACTGTATCATACCTCTGTCTGTGTTGTGAACACGAACGGAACAACTCTAGATTTGTAGCACAGTCAGATCCTATATACACTATTGCTATTAGTCAATAACTAACTACTTATAAGTTCTGTCTTAGATCCCCGGACTTGTGGACTATGGGCCCCGTGTCCGGCTAAGAGGGGCCGGCTCGGCGCTCGGAGCCTCCGCTTGTACACGCCGATATCCGCACATGGTCATCCACGATTGACACTCCTCATCTTCTCTTTCAACAAATCTCATAGAAGATAGTTCTTAGCGGTCAAATACACTCTTATCTAACCCCTACAACATGCTACGCCCCTCAAACATAACCCGCTCAAACTCAGAATACTCACTCCAAGACCTCGCTAGACCACGCTCTCGTCTACGCCATTCCCAGTCCTGTTCACGCAACGAAAGCGAAGATGAATCCCATCCCCGAAACAGCAACGGAGAGACACGCACCGCAGTGCCGCAAGGGGTTGTCCCTACACACATCAAGACAGGGACGAGCCTGGGAAAGTTCTGGAAAGACTATGTTAGCTGCGAGGTAGACCTCTCAGCGTCGAGGGATCATCTGGGTATGTTATCGTCCGGAGGAATAGGAGATTGGAGGAAGAACTCGATCCACGTCGTCTAGTGATGTAGTATCGATGGGTTTCAGTGCATCTAACATGCTCACAGCAAACGAAAGGACCTTTCTAGGGTATCTGCGCACCTCGGTTATGATGTCCATGGTGGGAACAATGGTCGCTCAGCTGTTTACGCTCAGTCACGAGGGCCATCACGCAAAGACCTTTGGCTATTTTATCACGGGGAAACCCCTAGCCTTGACTTGTTACGGCTTCTCCATCGGGACGATTCTTTTGGGCGCGGTTCGGACGTGGAGGCATCAGAGGATCATGATGAGTGGGAAAGCGTTGGTTGGGGGGTTTGAGATTCATGTTTTGGGTATATGCAGTATGACGGTATGTTGTAATCCCCTTGATGAGGTATGTGGCTAATGTGTAAAGTTGCTTTTGGTGTTTTTCTCTTTTTTGCTTAGTATTGATATTGTCAAGGATGGTGCACCTATGACTACGACTCTTTGAGGGCACGCGACACCGAGGAATAGCGATGAATAATTTATACAATGGAATAATACCGACATAATAATGAAACATACAAACAACTGGTAACTATCCCCTCTTTTGCTCATCCGCTTTCCTCTTCTCCCCCCTACGTCTTGGCCGATCCTTAAAGATACGAGGCCTCTTGGAAACCTTTGACCTGATTTGCCTACACTTGTTAGTATTAAACCGACTAAAGGAACAGAAACTCATACTTGTATCGCTTAGAAGCAGCTTTGTATTCGGCAATAGCCTCCTCGTACCTCTCCGTATCGTCACCCATAGGCTGTGAATCAACAGACAACGCAAGCTCAGACATGTCCGAGCCCGAAAAGATATTTTTGTTTCCGCTTGTATGAGAAGAGTTGGCTGTTGGCTTGGGAGTGAGTGCAGGCTGTAGCACTGGAGTGTTTGGTATCTGTGCTGAGACAAACTCCCAACTACAAGTCCCTGCAGGGGAAATATCCTTAAGCTCGGTATGTTTGTACTGTTGTGAGGCTGTACCACTGAGTCTCATCATTCTGGACTCGTGGCTCTCGTTGCATCGAAGATAGACATCCATTGGCGCAACGACTGAAGGCGAAGATGCAATACTGGGTGTAGGGAGCGTCGGCCCATGAAGACTGGGTTCATCGAATATCCCAAGATCGAAAGAGAAGGGGGATTTGACACGCTCAGGAGTATATCTGTCACCACGTTAGTTCCCTTTCCCCAAACAAGACCAAGACATACCTTTTATAAGCACCGTCATCAAGACTAATACTGCTATCCCTACTAGCCACACTCTCAACTTTATCAGTCGACGAGCAACAGCCTCCAACACCAGATAATAAATCCATAGTAACAAAATGCATTGACAAGTAAGTCTGAGAAACTGATTGACCATCACATCATGGCGAGCTGACAGCTAGTTATAAAGCTTCCAATGAAACAGGGATTCCTCCCCCTCCCGCTACCGACACAAAGGACGACCCGAGTATCTGGTTCGAGTGCAAGGCAACTAAACTCGTCAAACGGCCACCACACCCACTCTGTCCCAGCAATCCGGGCCCCATTAGCTGCACCGGAGTCACATCCGGTTTCCGGGGGCTGTAGTTGTCTCTAAGCTCGGGCTTCCCGTTCACCCAGGGATTTGGTAAACGCAGGGGGGATGTCTCATTTTGGCAGCATGTCTGGCGAACCTACGACGTACGTGTCTTGGTAAAGGAAATATGTCTCATCTTGGACATAAGCACCGCGTCAAGTCAGACGGGCCTTTTATCCACGTTTAGATGTCACAGACACTTGCAACAAAATACAATTCCTGCAACTACCTTCCCCCCTCGGAAACCCATCCCAACGGACTGGGAAAAAGAACCCAAGCAGTCGGTAAGAAAGGGGTGTGGACCACCGATCTAAATCCTGCCAGCCTGGTAGGGCCTGTATTACATTTGAGATGTCATTGGTTGAGGCAATGTCTTGAACCAACAGCCAACACCGCTTGTTTCACTGATGCGGGTTTAGGTTTGCAAAAGGACCTTGAAAATGGGGTATTGCTTGCTTTTTATGACAGGATATCGGGAACTAGTATTCAGCAGGGGCTTCGGATTTATATAAGCGATATGATTGTTGACAAGGCTGTGATGTGATGTGATGTGATTCGGCATATACCTCTGTATCAATGCATGAGATACCTCGCTTCCATGTCACTCAGCAAATGCCACATAATTAATTCCCTCTACTCGTCATCACTCGTCATCCCTCTATCATTTCCCATCCCAAGATATCCCCTTTTACTCGCATCTGCACAACCCACTCACACTCCCTCCGTCACATCTCCAACCCCCCGGGCCTTACATTACAATCCCTGCTCCCATCATTTGGGGGCCTCAAAGCCTAAAATCCCCTGCTCTCAGCTCTTTTGGCCCCCAATTACCACATGTCAATTGGAATCAGTATGTTTAAGACGATATTCAAGAAGAAGGACATCGAGAGGTTGCAGTATAACTGGAGTAAAGTTACAGAATTGTAAATTGAGGGTTGAAATGAGACGATTCTGCCTGTTATCCTTGTTATTCGCAAAGAGAAATGCTTGCGGAGTATACTAAATAGGAATAATTCTTGGAGTGAAGTGATCTACAAGCCAATGGGAATAAGAACAATCGCACTTTAACACACCGCCAGTTCAGATTGCTGTAATAGAAACACTTGTTTATTCTCTATGCTCTGTCTAGTCTCAGGGTACAGGAATAAGTAGTCTAAGAAGCACAGTCTTAGTAGTATAAGCTGACCTGCTAATTTCGTCCCTCATGGTTCGGTATTTGCCGAAGCCCGAGCCTTCTCAGTAGAGCAGCTGCATATAGGTAATTGATCGTGACCCTGCGTACTGCCTAGGACTGGACTATCTATTGGTTTCAGGTCTTGTAATCCCAAAAGGTTATTTCCGCCAGGCCGCGGAGACAAGGCGTTGTCGTTGAGCCACCTATCAAGGGAGTAACCTTTTGGGACTACAACGACTGGCTCAAACGAGAAATGAGGATGTAAGTCTGGACGTAACTAGACCTTTATTCCAGACGTTAATGATCGTATGCGCCCCCTTTGCCAGAGTCTCCGTCGACAGTCGCCGCCGTCTTTTGTCAAGTGTCAAGACGACGACAAGTGACCGGCACAGATATACTACGTCTTTCTCACTCATGACTGGCTTTCGCATCTTAGGCTCAAAGTTCAAATGGAAACCAGTATCTCCTGAAGTATATTTATACGTCAACATGTATAAACTCATGCTAAAATACCACCCTTAAAAACGCCAAAGAAATGCCTACAAACGCCAATTGATGCCTCTCCAATTTGTAATCATCATATAAACAGTAAATAAAAGCAATCGCATTTGTACACCTTCACAGCTCATCCTTGCCCAGGTCAACGTTGGGGAGTCCAAACGACCACACTCGTGGACCAACAGGAAGACCGACCCAGAGGCGGAAAAGACGCCAAGTTTCGTATTTAAAAATGGCCCATCTGTAATTGTTAGTAATTGAATGAGTTAGGACGGGTATAAAACTTACAGTGTTTTGGGGGTGCGCATCCAGCCGTTGAGAATGATGCGCAAAACAGCCTTGAACTGAGCGAATTCATGTTCAAGGTGACCCATCATGGACTCCTCCTCGGGGCCCTTGGCACGTAGCTCGATAAACTCCCTCATGGCATCGTCAATCTGGTCATTCTCCGCAGCCTCGGCTTCAAGCTTTGCGCGCAGTCTGTCCGTTTCAGTGGCCTCGTCGAACTCTTTTGCGACCTTTTCGTTCTCAACCTTGGCTTCCATCATTTTACGGAACTCGCCAATATTGTGGAGAGAGCTGCTGATACGAGCGTACGTGTTGAAAAGAGCGACAATCTCAGTGCGCTGGAGATGAGGGACGTCCTCGTTGTTGTTATCCAGTTCGAAAAGGATCTTGAGAGCTGTTCCGTAACCAGCGGTTTGAAGCTTGCCCCAGAGACGGCACTTGTCGCAGCCAACACAGTCCATAAGACGACTAACGTTACGGAAGCGATTGCGGAAATCCTCCTTCAGAGACGGGCCCTCGCCGTTAACAAACATGAGACTCTCGTCAAAGATTTGAGGAACACTAGCGGCTTTCTCAGTGACTTCAAGGACCTTTGCGCGTGTGGCAGCGTCTTCGGAGGGATCACCCAGACAAAACTTGTACTCCTCCTTCTGGAGGTACGGGCTAAGCTTGGCGATGGCGCGGGTCATGAGTGCATAGTTAAAGTAGACGTTTCCAATACGATCGGGGAACTTGTGCAGACGATGTTCGTAGCAGCTCAGGTTGGGCGACCACTGTCCGGTAGTCTGGTTGAGGAACTCCCAGCACAGATGGGTGCTGATGCTGGCGTGCATTCCCGACATGACACGGTAAAACACACGCTTCTCAAGACACTCATCCTCAACCTCGAAGCCAGTGTTTGCGACAAACGGTGTGTTGGGGTTCTCCTGGCGCCGCTCCTCAAGCTGGGCCTGGCGACCAGCCGCATCGAGGATCTGTTTAAAGTCTTGAGCAGCAGGACCGTGCTGCCATCCAGACTGACCGAGATCGGCAGACTTGGGGAACGAACTCTTCTGGAAGCAGTTTTCCCGGTAGACGGCGTCCCAGACCTGCTTGGCGCCGTCGCCAGCGTATCCAGTGAATCGTTCGGGGTTTCGGACCAAGCTCACGTAATCGCCCTTTGAGCTAGCGCTTTCGTCCTCAGGGACACAGTAGTCTCGCTCGTCGCATTCGTCATCGTACTCAAAGACACAGCTCTCGCCGACGTTTTCACCCAAAAGACCACCGAGGGGTCGCTGGGGGTGCTGGCGCTGGGCTTTTTTGCCGGGGTGCTTAGCACGAGGGCCTTCGAGTTTGCCTAGGGCGTGGGCGCGCCAGATCTCGGGGATGTCTTCTTCGTTGTCCAGAGTTTCGACGGCGCAGCCGATGTTGCCGCACATGCCATTCTCGTCATCCCAGAAGGGACATTTCTTGTGGAAGAGGTTGACTCGGTAGTGGGAGAAAAAGTCGGTGTTTTGGGTGAGGTCGTCGATGGCGGGTTTGGTGTGGAGGTTCAGTTTGTCGAGGGTGGAATAGGAAGCGCAGGCGTCGCCAACGATGGACTTTGGTGAGATCTGTGATATGTCAGCACTGAAGCTTTGGTGTGGCGGAAGGATAAACATACATGGCATTCATCATTTGAACTCTCGCAAGAACCCGGTGCAGCCCATAGAGCAAACACGGAGAGGTAAAACAGCCTGCTAGCAGACTTCATTGTAATTCGAGAGCGCCCAAGCAGCGACCGATGCGATAGTAGATGTGAGACTGTAGGTATAACAATTTTGCGGACGACAGTGAATCAATCGCCAGCGAGTGAAGGCGATCAATAGTTATAAGCTTTCGAAAGAAAAAAAAAAGAAAGTTGAGCACTTGTTGTAGAGTTGACGTTTTAGAAGAAGCGACGTATCAAGGTAAGATAAAGTGGGTTGACGGCTTCGGCGGGCGGCGATGAAAGTGCAACACTTGTCTTGAAGGGGAAAGGTTGCAAGTCAATTTATCCAACGGTACCTTAATTTAGTGCTTCTTGTCGATTGCATGAATTAAAGACAATGGAAGACAGTTCATGCAGGGAATGAAAGATGTTGAATGATAAATAAACAAACTCGAGCTTACAAAACTACATAACAGAAAAAAGGAAGAATACTAAGTACAAAGATGCCACGCTGGCGATATCATGAGGCGAAGCAATGCATCTAGAACTGACCATCGATTGCCACTTTTAGATGCTCCGTCAAAGATGACAGCTATTCAATTTGAGTCTGAGGTCATGGTCATGCCCATGCATCTAGGCACTAA